>NW_026967509.1:2043234-2178000 GCF_028390025.1 Pseudophryne corroboree | reverse complement strand
GTACAGATGTAAGGGTAGTACAGGCATTACTCACAGCACTAAAGTCATGGATTTGATTCCAACCATGGCCCTAACTATGTGGAGTTTGTATGTTCTCCCCATGCTTGCGTGGATATCCTTTAGTTACTATGGTTTCCTCCCACAATCCAACACTATATTGGTAGGTTAATTGACTCCCCAGTGTGTGCGTGTACATGGGCAGACCAGATAGGCCAAGTGGTTCTTATCTGCCGTCACTTTCTATGTTTCTATGTGTGTGTTTGTGTAGGCTGTATGTGTAGGGTGGCACTGACCCCTGTGGGTGTGTGTAGGGTGGCACTGACCCCTGTGGGTGTGTGTAGGGTGGCACTGACCCCTCTGTGCCCTAACAGTGAAGGTTATAACAATAAGTGACAATAGACCCGCCCACAGCTGGCCAAACCAACCTGACTAGATCATAGAGAACAATGTATCCGTTTTATGTACTGCTGATGTTCGGGCTACCTAAACGCGTAACGTGCCCAAGTAGCTGTTCCTGCAGTTCCTGATAATATTGGAATTATGATTGGCTGATTGAAGTGAAAAGATGATACTACCTTTGGTAGAAACACGGAATTCGTCTGAAATTCCGCTCTAAAGGTGTGTACACACGGTGAGATCCTTGCTATGTCCTATTTTTTTCTTGAGATTTCCCTTGAACTCCCCGGAGGCCAGATAGGACAGATTTTGACTAACTTTTCTTGAGATCTGTGTTTGTGTGCTTAAGATTTTGGCTGATGTGAGATTTCGGCTTATGTGAGATTTTGACTATCTCATTATAATAGTGGGATGGCATTACAGGGTTGGGGGGAGTGTCTTTTTCGACTGTCAGACATTTTTAAAACAGTGCATTTCTGCTCTGTGGCTGATTTTTGTTGCCATTTTTTTCCAGTGAACCTATGGATTCTACATGGACAAGAGGACCGAGGGGCTGCGTGGGACACTAGGTAAGTATGTGCGAGTGTGTTGGTGTGTGTGTCAATAAACTTTTACCTTCACGGTGTGTGTGTTTTGTCTTTCTTGGGGTATTTCTTTTGTTGTGGAACTATAGGTACCAGCAGGCCTTTTAATTCTCTGCATGCTGGTACTTGTGGTTCTCCAAGTACCAGCATGTGGGGAGGCTTGCTGGGACTTGTAGTTCCACAGCAAAAGACAATATTCTTTTTTGACACAAGGGTGCTGGGGACAGCCTCGGACTTCACCTCTGGCCCTTGGGTGCCTGGAGGTGGGGGGGCCCTTTGTTTAATGGGTCCCCAACCCCCCAGGGAACCCCGGCCAGGGGTGACTAGTTGGGGGGGTGTGATGCTGCGGCCGCAGGGACCTGTATAAAAGTGTCCCCCGGCTGTGGCATCATCTCCCTGGCTAGTGGAGCCCGGTGCTGGTTTCAAAAATATGGGGTAACCCTACTCTTTGTCCCCCGTATTTTTGGAACCAGGACCGGACCAAGAGCCCGGTGCTGGTTGCTTAAATATGGGGGACCCCTACTCCATTTTTCCCTCATATTTTTGAAACCAGGACCGGCTCAAAGAGCCCGAGGCTGGTTATGTTTTTTGGGGGGACCTGCACATAATTTTATTTTTTATTTTTAACACAACATTTTTACACAGAAGCATGTGCGGATCTTACTGGTCTGTGTATGCTTCTGAGTAAGGGGGTCATTCTGACCTGATTGCTTGCTGCAGTTCTCAGCGATCAGGACAGAAGTGCGCCGAATGGCCGACAGCTGTCGTGGCCTTGAGATCACCTCTGCCTGATTGACAGGCTGAGGCGGGAGGGGGCGGCACGGCAGCGTTTGGCTGCCGTTTTGTGGGCGCGGTCCGGCCAACGCAGCCGTGGCCAGACTGTGCGGGGGGGCAGGCCGCAGCAGCGTGGCGTCACACGGAGCCGCTGTGACCTGGCCAACGACGAGTAGCTCCCGCCTAGCACGCAAAAGTTGTGCTGGCTGGGAGTTACTACTGAAGTGCAAAAGCATTGCAGCTGTATGATGCTTTTGCACTTCTGTGGGCCTGACATGCGGGGCAGACTACCCTGTGCTGGGCGTCCCCCTGCATGTCAGTGTGCCTGATCGTAGACCTGCAAAATGATGCAGGGCTATGATCAGGTCTGAATTAGCCTCTAATAAAACATGACCCCAAAAAAACATAAAAAAGATGTGGTTTTCGGCAGTATCCCCCCCCCCCCCGCCACCTCAGCAACACTCAACTCCCATCCACCCCCCCCCCCCACAAAAAAAAACACCCCCCCCCCACCTAAAAATGCGACAGGGCGTTTTTACTACCTGCCGATAACACAATAAAACCCTTTACCTTTTTTACAAAATACACCACACAGTTTGTTTTTTATAAACTTTATAAAAATATTAAATGCCAACGCCAACTCTGGCCAGGATTCATAAGCTGTACCATGAGAACGAGTGCCTTTGGACAGGGACTATGCCAACAGAACAGGAAACGGGCAAATCAGAGTACAGTAGAGGTAAACAGTGCAATTTTGCCTTGGGTGAAGAACATCATCAAATTTCCAAACAGTCTTGAAGGAACACAAGAAGTGCAGTCTTCACAACGATCCGTAGTCCAGGACAGTGAGGACACAAAACCGACGCTGCAGTACTAATGACCTCAATACAGTTCACTTTGAGCAAGAGCGTAGGATAAGGTCACCAGCAGATTTTTCTAACAAAACTAAAAAACCGGGTCCAAAAAACTAATTATAAATGAAAAAAGCGTAGGTCGCCCAGCACAGAGGACTGTGTACTCTGCATGTCAGAGTACATGCCACTGGACGAGGTGCTAGATTGGGGGGGAGGGGCTGGGCTGTGTGGCTCCCGACGGAAAAAAATACGGTTGCTGAGAGGGGTTTACCGGCGCATGCTCCATGGGGGGGTTGTTTGGGAAGGGGGGACGGGACAAATTTGGGTGATACCAAGGGTCAGTTGGCACTATCTCACATGCCGACACCAGTGTTTGGCGCCTGCCGCGTGAGACAGTCTCATTGACTAACCGTTGGACGATGAATTTTTGATCATCCGTCATCAGGCGCATTTCCGATGCAATAAAATTGCCAAATTGTTGTTCGGCATCCGGGGGCCTATGCAAAACCTCCTCAGCGCGTTGAAAAAACTGCTGGGAGCCAGAGGGGGTGCTAAAGGGTGCAGAAGTGGTCCTCCTTGCCGTGCGCCTCGGTCTTCCTGGGCGCGCCACCGGCTCCTCCACTTCTGCCCCTTGGCCTGTGGTAGGCTCCACCTCCAGCTCCAGGGTAGCATCCTGCAATATAAGAAAAACAAAAATTAGGTCTATGTCAAAATTGGTGGGTGGCATATGAAACAAATGTGTGTGTACTTACCAGATCCAGACTCTCCTGGGCCTCCTCTTCGACAAGAACTGGAGACTCTGGATCTAGAGCGTCCCGTGACCTTACCCGTGCCTCTTGCTCTATAATGAACTGAATTTGGTCATAGTACCACAGCGTCGGTTTATAGACCTCATCAGTCCCGGCTCCGGATCGCTGTGAATCTTGCACCTTCTTGCGTTCCTTCACGAACACTGTTCGGAAATGTTAAATTTTTTTCTTCACCCAATCGACATCAACATCAGAGTTTTTGCCTCTACTGTACTCAATAAGCTGCTGATATGCCCGATTCCGCTTGATTCTGTTGGCATAGTCCGGGCTCCTGACACGCCACAGGCACTCGTTCTGACGGTACAGATCAATGAATCCTGACCAGAATTGGCGGTACTCCGCAGATGACATTGCTGGTTGAAAATAAAATAACACAATTAGCCGACAAAATACAACCGTCACATGCAAAAAGCCTAAAAATACTATTTATATATCTATCTATCTATATCTCTATCTCTATATATATCTCTCTCTCTCTCTCTCTATATATATATATATATATATATATATATATCTCTATCTACCCCAAAAATGCATCCCTTAATGTGTCGCCAGCATCCCCCCGGCAAGGGTCGTGTCCTCATTATTTAAATGTGCTGGCCTCATTTTAATGGGTGTGCCTCATCTGAAAAAACTACCTCAAACCCCAGTATTTGACCGTGTACCAACAGATCACACCCACCATAGGGAAATAAAAATTAAACCATCTTAAGCCCCACACAGTAATGCCCCCTGCACCATATTATGCCACACTCCGCAATGCCCTTGATACATGAAATCCCCACATTACGGCAGGCAAGAGTCCGCATTTTACACATTATGGCAGGCCGAGCCAATGCCCACTACTGCCTATGAGCCAATGCCTGCTGCCACCACCAATGGCTTACGAAGTCGCCCACCATCAACTGACTCAGCCCTCCGCCACTAATTTGCATCTCCAGGCCTGCCTGCTCATCATACTTGTAATATATTGTACATTTTTATAGAAAAAATAACAATTACTGTTTGGGAAGGGAGTGGGAGGAGGACATGAATGCAATTTTGTTGTCCAGGGATTCCATTAACTTAATGGAGAAGGGTCTGAATGTGTTAAAAAAGTACAAAAAAAAAATGCGTGGGGTCCCCCCTCCTAAGTATAACCAGCCTCGGGCTCTTTGAGCCAGTCCTGGTTGTTTAAATACTGGGGAAAAATTGGACAGGGGTTCCCCGTATTTTGACAACCAGCACCGGGCTCTTAGTCCGGGCCTGGTTCCAAAAATACGGGGGACAAAAGATATAGGGGTCCCCCGTATTTTTAAAACCAGCTCCGGGCTCCACTAGCCAGGGACATAATGCCACAGCCGGGGGACACATTTATGGAGGTCCCTGCGGCCGTGGCATTACCCCCCCAACTAGTCACCCCTGGCCGGGGTTCCCTGGAGGAGTGGGGACCCCTTAAATCAAGGGGTCACCCCCCCTCCAGGCACCCAAGGACCAGGGGTGAAGACCGAGGCTGTCCCCCCCATCCGTGGGCGGTGGATGGGAGGCTGATAGTCATGTGTTTAAAGAAGAGAATATTGTCTTTTGTTGTGGAACTACAAGGCCCAGCAAGCCTCCCCCGCTTGCTGGTACTTGGAGAACCTCAAGTACCAGAATGCAGGGAAATAACGGGCTCGCTGGTACCTGTAGGTCTACAACAACAAAAAATACCCAAATAAAAACACAACTCGCACACCGTGACAGTAAAAATTTATTAAAACACACTTACACAGTCACACATACTTACCTACATCCCACGCCGGTCACGTCCACTTGTCCAGTAGAATCCAATAGGGTACCTGTAAAAATGAGAGACAGATTACTTACCTACATCCCACGCCGGTCACGTCCACTTGTCCAGTAGAATCCAATAGGGTAGGGGTACCTGTAAAAAAAAAAAACTTAACACATCAACAGAAGAGAGAGAGAGAGACTAACCTGCTGCTGCTGGGGAGAGCCGCATACACTTCAGGGCCATGCCGCTGCTCCTGTCAGTGGGAGGACGGAGCCAGCGGAGGAGGGGGGAGAGCCGCATGTGGGAGAGCCCCCCCAGTGCCAGTATACATTGCCCCACAGTGCCAGATATGCCCCCCCCAGTGCCAGGTTACGTTGCCCCACAGTGCCAGATATGCCCCCCCTAGTGCCAGTATACATTGCCCCATAGTGCCAGATATGACCCCCAGTGCCAGGTTACATTGCCCCACAGTGCCAGATATGCCCTCCCCCCCAGTGCCAGTATACATTGCCCCACAGTGCCAGATATGTCCCCTTATGGTGCCAGAACTGTGCCCCCCCCCCCCCCGGTGCCAGATATGTCCCCCTGCGGTGCCAGATATGTCCCCCTATGGTGCCCCCCAGTGCTGTCTCCCAACCCCGCATGTGGGAGGGCCCCCGCAGTGCCAGTATACATTGCCCCACAGTGCCAGATATGCCCCCCCCAGTTCCAGGTTACGTTGCCCCACAGTGCCAGATATGCCCCCCCTAGTGCCAGTATACATTGCCCCACAGTGCCAGATATGACCCCCAGTGCCAGATACGGTGCCCCTCAGTGCCAGAAAAAAAGCCCCACACTGCCAGATACGGTGCCCCCCTAGTGCCAGATACATTGCCACCCCAGTGCCAGAACACATATTCATTGCCCCACAGTGCCAGATATGCCCCCCAGTGCCAGTATACATTGCCCCACGGTGCCAGATATGCGCCTCAGTGCCAGGTTACATTGCCCCACAGTGCCAGATATGCCCCCCCAGTGCCAGTATACATTGCCCCACGGTGCCAGATATGCCCCTCAGTGCCAGGTTACATTGCCCCACAGTGCCAGATATGCCCCCCCCCAGTGCCAGTATACATTGTCCCACAGTGCCAGATATGCCCCCCCAGTGCCAGTTTTGCCCCACAGTGCCAGATATAACCCCCAGTGCCAGGTTACATTGCCCCACAGTGCCAGATATGACTCCAGTGCCAGGTTACATTGCCCCACAGTGCCAGATATGACCCCCAGTGCCAGGTTACATTGCCCCACAGTGCCAGATATGCCCTCCCCCCCAGTGCCAGTATACATTGCCCCACAGTGCCAGATATGTCCCCCTATGGTGCCAGATATGTCCCCCCCCCCCCCCCCGGTGCCAGATATGTCCCCCTGCGGTGCCAGATATGTCCCCCTATGGTGCCCCCCAGTGCTGCCCCCCAACCCCGCTGGATATACTTACGTGTCCTTGGATTTTCTCCTCCACGTGCTGCCGCTGCTGCTGCTTCTTTCTTCCTCCGCGCCGCTGTGAAGAGAATGGACCGGCGGGGAGTGGCCACATGACGCTGATCGGCATCGCAAGCTCATATTGCAAGGTACTAGAAACACTTGCGATATGAACTAGATAGGACACCGATCTAGCAAGGATTGACTTGCCAGCTCGGCCTATCTTTTCTTGCGATGCCGACCTGGCGGGGACGCGCATCGGGATCGGATAAGGATCGCAAGGTGACTATCACCTTGCGATCTGTACTATCTTTTCTTCCGATTCTGACTATATAGTCAGAATCGGAAGAAAAAATCGTACCGTGTGTACACACCTTAACTCATGAAACATTAAAACGATGGCTTGCAAAACAAGGCACCCAATTGTGAAACACGCCTTGCCAAAGCTAAGGCTAGGAGAAAACACGGTTTCCCAAGTTAGAACTTAACCTCCACGTGTTATAAGGGTTCAACATTTGAAGACTGTACGAAATCTAAAACTAGATTGAAGTTTCCTGGCGCTGTAGGCGGTATAAAAGGAGGGAGGACCTTGCAGGAAAGAATAACCTGTTGGCCAAAGGCCAAATGCCTTGAAAGTAAATTGACAAGGCAGCGACCTGCACTCTTAGTGTCGCTAAACGTAGTCCTCCATCGAACCTAGTCTATAATCATAGCAAAAAAAGAGAAACCTGAACAAAAGCAGCCACTTCTGAACTTCACACCATCCTATATAAGCTCGCCAATTACTAATAATGAGCTGCTGTAACTGGCTTCCTAGCAGGTAACCTGGTTGGTATAGCAGGTATTGGAAAGCCCTCTTGTCTTAAGAGTGCGGTGTGACCCGCGACCCTGTCAACTCCACCGCGCTAAATTTGGCAAAGGGAACGGTGTTGTATTAGGTGTGGACGTAGCGGCAGCAGCCACAGATGTGGTCTGTCGTTTGATCAGCCTCAGCCACCCAAAGAAGCGTAAAGGTGGAACAGATACCCCAGGCTGTAAGGCTTCTCTATTGTGAGAGCACTCACTGCCACTGCCTTTGTTGTTTTGAACACATATTGGGTGTTTAACGATGATGGCGAGACGTCATTAGATCCAGCTGTCGGTAACTGCATCGCTGGACTAACATGTGTAACCCTGTGAAGCTCTTTCCCATTCCCGTGGATGAAAATGCTGAAGGTTGAGATAAACCACCTTTGAGTAGTCGGCCTCTGGAATGAAAGCTGCTGACAGTATCACTTGGTGATGCTCCGCACCATTTGGGATTTTAGCAACTTGTCCCATAGCCATGCGACATCAAGTCCCTTTTTGTTTGGTGATTTATGCGACTGCCGTCACGCTTCTAACTGAGGAATCACCTGAGACTGGAACATGTGAACTTCCTGTCGCTGTGTATTGTACATTGACTTGAGTTCTAGGACATTTATTGTCAGGCCTGGTGTGAAGATACACTATGTAGGATTACTACTCCCCAACTGAATGAGGTAAATCTAGACTCGGAACAGTCTCTCCGCGGTGAGATTGAGTATGTGGTGCCACGAGAATAGTGATACACTGTTCTTAGATATAAGCGCACTATCTGATGAATCTCTAACCACTGTGCGATTCAGTTAAAGAGAATGTGAGTGAAACTTCCGAAAAAGCGTGCTTCTAAAACGTACATATGTTTCTAACAGTGGCAAGCACAATTGCACCGAGACTTCCTGTGGATCGAGCACAAATTGTATTAGCGAACTAATACTTTGTGCATTTTGTGTCTCAGGCATGATTCGCAGAAGTTGACCATCCAGTCGTGCTGAATTAGCACATTGTACGTTAGTAGAGTATTTTGAAGGAGTATCTGTTGAGATGGAGCTTTGATGAGAAGGTTGTCTAAGCACAGCGTTATCACTACCCGGGATCTGAGAATAGCTATTATCACAGACATCACCCTTGCGACTACCCGAGGCGCTGACAAGAGGCCAAATAGTAGTGTCTGAAATGATAATGGTTTTGTTGTACTGCAAACCTTCAAGTATGCCTGATGTGACAAAAATTGAAAGCGTAAGTACGCGTCCCTGAGCTTTAGTGAAAGGACGATTTCTGTTGTAACTCGCAATCACTGACCGCAGGAATTCTCTATAAAATATGTAGTCAGTCACGTACTGATTGAGCCTCTTTAGGATCAATATGGTTATGACCGAGCAGTCTGCTGTGGTACTGCAGAAAATAAATTGTAATAATAATAAAAACATTGAATGTACCAGAGACTGAATTGCGGTCTACAGGACTGCCTCTGTGTGTTCTGATACAGTCAAGCTTGTTTTGGATGTTGCCTTGGAAAAAAAAACACAGTAAGAGGTGGCAAACAATGGAACTTTATTTTAAGCACTAAATTGTGGATTCACAGATCTGTGGATCTCCGCAATCCCAACAAATGGAACATCTGAAGATATGTTCCACAAAGGTGAATTGAAAGCTCACCAAGTCACTGGCTTGGCAGACTGAACGACGGTTAGTGGTTCAGTTGAAGACCACCTCCTGTAGGAGAGCCTCGAAAAGGCTGAGGTCTAAAAGATTTGAACGCTGGTGTAGCGTGATTCTATTAGGAACTTGTAAATGGTCGTAAACAGACTTTCACGCCGTAGGCTGAGAATGAATTTTCCTAATTTTGTTTTGATTCTGCTTCCACCTGTGTAGGCAATTTGCTTGTCAACCCTGATGCTGAAATCAGACTAACCTAGCTGAGATCTATAGCAGCCATGCTTAAATACTCCGCCGTGATTAGCAAGAAGTAGAAAACTCTTTCAAGACAATACTCGGCTACCAACTATGTTGCCCATGCAACTATAACGCCGTTAATCCAAACCCCAACTGCATCATGTATATGGCCTTCAGCATAGCTTAAAAGTACAAATATACAAGCTACAGAATTATTTAACCTCATGGAGTGGCCTATATAGGAAACAAACACCCCCCCGCGATAAACCATTGGAGACTAACTATCTATTGACCTACATTTTAAAAACCAGACTTATAGTCCAACCTCAGGAATGATAGTTCTCCCTTCTTTTTTTCACTTTGACACATTTACCTTCTCAATGAGAACATATCAATAGGATATATGAACCATACTATGGAATTTTCAGTGGACCAGTCATTCGTTTGCATAATAAGAACATAATAAAGGCATATGGGAATCTCAATGAGGAATACCCTAATAGACTACCTGGTGAATTTGTCCTTATTATGACTTATTGTATATGGCTCACAAGAATGACCAGCATAATACCAACAACTATAGCCCTCGTGGTGGATACATTCTTACCTGTACAATTAGATCATATCGAGGGCAAACAGGGATTTCAACAATGGGACTATTTGAGTAGATCATCTTAGTGAATCTAATTTATGTCACAGATTTATAATATGCATATTTTAGGATCACGTTTCTGATACCCGTGTGAGATTACTAAACATCCCACAAGAATGGGGACAAATGCGAAACAACTCATCACCTAGCAAGTGATAATGCATTATATACATTCTGGGTAACTGTATGATACAATATGCAATATGGAAAAGATGTTTCAAAACCAACAATTAGATGAGTTTATTCAGGACACGTATCTAACAGTATCATGCTTTATCCAAATGCTTTAACAACATATACCTTCGTTTTGAGTTTTGTAAAACAATCGGAACAATACACACTGATATCAAAGGACCCAATCACGTGATTGGGCCGAGTGTTGATACTGTAACCATGGAATGAAAAGTGACGTCTGATATCACGTGACCGGAGCGGGCCGAATGTTTACACCGTTACCATGGAATGGAGAGTGACGTCGGACATCACGTGATCGGAGCGGGTGATCAGTGCCCAGAACGGGACGTAGGTGCGCCGCGATTGGCGGAACAGCTCACTTGATCTGCATCTGACTCATGATTGGCTGCGGTCAATCCTAGAAATTAGGCTCACGGAAGGCAATCGGGTTCAGCCTCGTTAAAGCTATACAGCGAAACGTGCACGTCGGCGTTTCAGTGGCCTGCCACACTCCTTAATAATGTATTAAATGGTGTAGAAATTGTTGTATAGATAGATAGTTTTTGGAGACCTCGTGACACCCTTGAACATTGAGGGACAGCAATTATGCATATATCAGGATAGGTAGTCAGAGGCAGTTATTCAGCGTGTCCAAACTGCATAACAATTCAAACTCTCAGACACATATTGCAAATGATTGAAAGTCTTGCTTAAATACTGTTACGATTCCTGTACTCCAGACTGGAGAAGATCTTATGGCAGGGATCTGAGTACAGGAACCATATACAGGTTGTGGGAGCTGGAGAGCCTAGTAACCCCTGGCGCCCTAACTCCGTTGTCTCGCCCGTGTTATCAGAAATCCCCTGCGAGACTATGGTTGCTTGAGCCCATGGCAGCCGCGTTCGAAGGGCGGATTATGTCTGCCCAACCCCGATGCCCCCGCAGGTCTTAAAGGGAGACAAGGGGAAGTCCGAGACAGGGTGATAACAAGGGGCCCTCTGACTAAGCAACCAAGCCAGGGGTTACAAGCTAACTTAACTAAATCAAAAGGTATGTGCGGATTAGCCGCCAGGGAAAAGGACAACCAAGATCCACTGATCCGACACTCCTATCCGGCACCGCTGGACACCAGAGTGGATCTTGTGGAAGCGGAATCCTCCGCAAAGCTCCAGAACACAATATAAACAAAATAATAAATTATAGCGGACAAGCCGCAACACACGGCTGCGCCGCGACTCACGAACACCACCAGATGTTAAAGGTGCTCGGTCAGACTCCAGGAATAGATGGTAACTTCCGAGTACAGGATCACTGATAACAGGAACAAACGGATAGACCGGGACTGGGAACTTTCTCTGCAGCAGACACAGGCAAACAGGAAGCTATCACCGGCGTCTGTGAGAAGTCCTGGGAGTGCTTATATTTGAGAGCCCTCCAATCCTGATCCAGACAGGGTAATTACATGATGATGCCGTGCAGCTGCATGCTGCATGGCCAGAACACACAGGCACTGATAAATTAAGACCCAGCAACAGGGAATGCAGTCTGACCTGTTGCTAGGGTCTGAGCGGCTCTGTGCGCCCGGCGTCTCTGGTTGCTAGGCGCCGGGCCGCACGGCCTCGCGGACCCCGGCGCCTAACAGTACCCCCCCCTTGAGGAGGGGTCAAGGAACCCCTAAATCCGGGTTTCTGAGGAAATTCTTGAAAAAATGCCCTTTTGAGTCTTGGGGCATGAAGGTCCTCATCTAGGACCCACGACCTTTCCTCAGGACCATAACCTCTCCAATGCACCAAAAAATAGAGCCGACCCCGGGACAACCTGGAATCGAGAACCTTCTCAACCACGAACTCCTGCTGACCCTGTACATTAACTGGTGATCTCCCCTGAGGTTTTTTACCAGGAAATCTGCTAGATGAAACATATGGTTTGAGCAAAGAGCAATGGAAGGTATTTCCGATCCGTAAAGTTTTTGGTAGCTGTAACCGGAAAGCAACTGGATTGACTTTCTTGATAATGAGAAATGGTCCAATAAATCTAGGACCCAATCTGGCTGAGGTTTGTCGAAGTTTGATATTGCGAGTCGACAGCCACACCCTGTCTCCTACTTTAAAAGTGCACGGCCGCCGGAGCCTGTCAGAAATTTTTTTTTCCCTGAAAGCTGCTTTTCTGAGAGCAATGTGCACTCTTTTCCAAATAAGTTTAAGATGAGAGGTCAGGGCCAGAGAGGAGACAGAGGAATGTTGGAAAAATGAATTAGCTCTGGGGTGGAAACCAAAAACTGCAAAAAATGGAGATACATTGGTGGAGGAATGACAGGCATTATTATAAGCAAACTCTGCCAATGGAAGAAACTCAGACCAGTCATTTTGGAGTTTGGCCGAGTACAAACGTAAATATTGTTTTAGGGATTGGTTCACTCGCTCAGTCTGTCCATTTGATTGTGGATGATAACCGGAGGTTAATGATAATTTCATCTTTAACGAAGCACAAAAAGACTTCCAAAATTGTGCAATGAATTGTGGACCCCTGTCAGAAACAATATCAGTGGGTAACCCATGCAGTCTGAAAACATGACGGAGGAACAAGACTGCCAATCCCTGGGCAGATGGCAATCGGGGAAGACCAACAAAATGAGCCATCTTACTAAAACGGTCCACTACCACCCATATGACTGTGCATCCAGCTGACAGAGGGAGATCCACCACAAAATCCATGGAGATATGCGACCATGGTCTAAGAGGAACATTCAATGGCATAAGTTGACCAATAGGTAAAGAGCGAGGAACTTTATGCTGTGCACAGACCTGACACGAAAAAACAAATTCTTTAATGTCTTTAGAAAGACCAGGCCACCACACTGAGCGGGATACCAATTCCAAAGTTTTAGCGACTCCCAGATGCCCTGCAACTTTGCTATCATGAAATTCCTCCAAAACAGTTGCTCTCAAAAACTCAGGAACAAAAAGACGACCAGCAGGAGTATTTCCCGGAGCTTGATGTTGAAGCAGCTTCAATTGAGAGAAAACATCCTGTGTGAGACCTGCCTGAATGACTGAAGGCGGAAGTATGGGAGTAACAGGACTGTTGTCTTGAACGGGAAGAAAACTGCGTGAGAGGGCATCTGCCTTGGTATTCTTGGAACCAGGTCTGAAAGTGATAATGAATTTGAAACGAGTAAAAAATAAAGCCCAACGAGCCTGTCGGGCATTCAATCGCTTAGCTGATTCAATGTATTGAAGATTTTTGTGATCCGTCAAAACTGAAATGGTATGGGTCGCTCCTTCAAGCCAATGTCTCCACTCCTCAAAAGCCCATTTAATAGCCAGCAACTCCCGATTACCAACATCGTAGTTGGATTCAGCAGACGAGAATTTCCTGGACATAAAGGCACAAGGATGTAACTCAAGGGAATCTGGATCCTTCTGAGAAAGGATAGCCCCTACACCAACCTCCGAGGCATCTACCTCAACGATGAAAGGCAATTCTGGGTTGGGATGTCTAAGGACAGGGGCTGAGACAAAGGCTTGTTTCAAGGCCTGAAAAGATGCTTTAGCTTCACATGACCAATTGGTAGGATCCGCTCCCTTCTTAGTGAGCGCCACAATGGGAGCAACTAGGTCAGAGAAAGAGTGAATAAACCTTCTATAGTAGTTTGCAAACCCTAAAAAGCGCTGAATTGCTTTTAAGTTAGTGGGTTGCGCCCAACTCAGGATGGCTTGGAGCTTCTTAGGTTCCATTCGGAATCCCCGAGGGGAAATAATGTACCCTAAAAAGGATACCTCCGTGACGTGAAATTCACACTTCTCCGGTTTGGCATACAAGTGATTTTCACGTAATTTCTTAAGCACCTGACGCACCTGGGTAACATGTTGTTCTACAGAATCAGAATATATCAAAATGTCGTCTAAATAGACCACGACGAATCTTCCCAGAAACTCACGGAGCACATCATTAATGAGATCCTGAAAGACTGCCGGAGCGTTAGATAGGCCGAATGGCATGACCAGATACTCATAGTGGCCTGATTGAGTACTGAATGCCGTTTTCCACTCATCCCCTGACCTGATTCTAATGAGATTATATGCTCCTCTCAGGTCAATCTTAGAAAAAATAACAGCCGAACGTAGCTGATCAAAGAGGACAGAGATCAGCGGCAGGGGGTAAGTATTTTTTACTGAGATCTTATTCAAGGCTCGAAAGTCAATGCAGGGTCTGAGGGAACCATCCTTCTTCTCTACGAAGAAGAAACCTGCACTTAAAGGGGATTTAGATGGCCTGATAAACCCTTTCTCAAGACTTTCTTTCACATACTCATTCATGGCCACCGTTTCAGGACCAGACAATGCATATAACCTTCCCTTAGGCAACGTGGCACCAGGAATTAACTCAATGGTACAATCATAAGGCCTATGGGGAGGCAAAATATCAGCATTGCCCTTGGAAAACACATCCAAAAAATCCTGGTATTCTCCAGGAATATGTGCAGAGCTGGCAGCAGCTACTCGAATGGGAAGTGTAATACATTCTTTATCACAGATGGTACCCCATTGTAGGATCTCCCCAGACTGCCAATCAATGATGGGATTATGAAAGGCCAGCCAAGGGTGACCCAGAACCACAGGAACTGCTGGACAATGGGTAAGAAAAAACTCAATCTTTTCAGAATGTAGAGCTCCCACCGAGAGCAAAACTGGAGGTGTACATAGAGAAATAACCCCATTGGATAAGGGACTCCCATCTAAACCATGCATGGTGATACACCTACCTAAGGTTAGCTGAGGAATACCTAAGGCCTTGGCCCATGTTAAGTCCATAAAGTTTCCTGCAGCTCCACTGTCCACAAAAGCAGAGACCGAGGAACAGAGGCTGTCATAAGAAACTTTAGCAGGAACCAACAGTGAATTATTTGAGGAGATGAGCTGTAGACCAAAGTGAACCCCCTCACTATTCACTTGGTCAGGAAGTTTCCCGACTTGTTTGGGCAACTACGGGCAAAATGTCCCTTACCTCCGCAGTACAAACACAGACCAGAATTTTGCCTCCTGGTTCTTTCTTCCGGAGACAATTTGGAGAGACCAATCTGCATAGGCTCCCCCATGTCTTCAGGAACGGAAGGAACACAGGGAAAAGAAACTACAGATGCCCCTTTCTCAGTCCTCCGCTCTCTGAGCCGACGATCTATTTTAATAGAGAGCTCCATGAGTTTATCAAGGGTCTCAGGAGCGGGATACTGAAGGAGGCTGTCTTTTATAGATTCAGATAAGCCGAGGCGAAACTGACTGCGCAGGGCAGGGTCATTCCAGCCACAGTCGTTCGACCAACGGCGAAACTCCGTACAATAATTCTCTGCAGGATTCCTACCCTGTCTTAGAGCACGCAACTGACTTTCTGCGGACGCCTCTCTATCAGGGTCGTCATACAATAGCCCTAAAGATTTTAAAAAGGCGTCTACAGACGATAAGGCCGGATCGTCTGTCTTTAAACCAAAAGCCCAGGTCTGAGGATCCCCCTGAAGCAGAGAAATTATAATTCCAACCCGCTGAGCCTCCGTACCTGAGGAGACTGGTCTTAAACGAAAATACAGTTTACAAGACTCTTTAAAATTAAAAAACTGTTTTCTATCCCCAGAAAAACGGTCAGGCAGATGCATTTTTGGTTCAGGGATGACCCTCGGGGAAGTCCGTAACAGATCTTCCTGTGAGCTCACCCGGAGGGACAGATCCTGAACCATCTGGGTAAGTTCCTGAATCTGACTAACCAGAAACTGGCCAGGATTTGGCCCAACACCGGTGGGATTCATGAGGCCGACAAAATTCTCCCAACTGGATAAGTGAAAAAATTAACTCCTGTAGAAATTTTTTCTTTTGTTTGGCCGGTGATAATGTTACGATTCCTGTACTCCAGACTGGAGAAGATCTTATGGCAGGGATCTGAGTACAGGAACCATATACAGGTTGTGGGAGCTGGAGAGCCTAGTAACCCCTGGCGCCCTAACTCCGTTGTCTCGCCCGTGTTATCAGAAATCCCCTGCGAGACTATGGTTGCTTGAGCCCATGGCAGCCGCGTTCGAAGGGCGGATTATGTCTGCCCAACCCCGATGCCCCCGCAGGTCTTAATGGGAGACAAGGGGAAGTCCGAGACAGGGTGATAACAAGGGGCCCTCTGACTAAGCAACCAAGCCAGGGGTTACAAGCTAACTTAACTAAATCAAAAGGTATGTGCGGATTAGCCGCCAGGGAAAAGGACAACCAAGATCCACTGATCCGACACTCCTATCCGGCACCGCTGGACACCAGAGTGGATCTTGTGGAAGCGGAATCCTCCGCAAAGCTCCAGAACACAATATAAACAAAATAATAAATTATAGCGGACAAGCCGCAACACACGGCTGCGCCGCGACTCACGAACACCACCAGATGTTAAAGGTGCTCGGTCAGACTCCAGGAATAGATGGTAACTTCCGAGTACAGGATCACTGATAACAGGAACAAACGGATAGACCGGGACTGGGAACTTTCTCTGCAGCAGACACAGGCAAACAGGAAGCTATCACCGGCGTCTGTGAGAAGTCCTGGGAGTGCTTATATTTGAGAGCCCTCCAATCCTGATCCAGACAGGGTAATTACATGATGATGCCGTGCAGCTGCATGCTGCATGGCCAGAACACACAGGCACTGATAAATTAAGACCCAGCAACAGGGAATGCAGTCTGACCTGTTGCTAGGGTCTGAGCGGCTCTGTGCGCCCGGCGTCTCTGGTTGCTAGGCGCCGGGCCGCACGGCCTCGCGGACCCCGGCGCCTAACAAATACATGTGCAAGTCTAATTACCTAGGCGCTTGACTTATTAATGTATTTAGACACAGATTATAAGGAAGGATGTTAATGTCTAATACATATGTATGTCAGTAGTAGCATTGTGTTGCCACCCTGCAATTTAATTTGAATGGATGCTACTCCTAGCAATTGGTAATTATACAAGATACTTACCATACTCCACAGTGAGAGCAGCTGATTGGTGGGAACTATGTGCAATACAGTGCTCTATTTAGTAATATAAAAGACTGAACCAGTGATTTATGATAACCAGACATAACAAAGTGCTTCACTTATCAACATGAAAGACTGAACCAGTCAATAATTATATATTCTCTAATTCACAAGCAGAACTCAGTGACGCATAAGTAAAGTGTATTGTGTAGTTCAACTCGATACAATATACAAATATAAATACATGTGCAGCCAGACTGATAACAGCAGTGTAGCAACAGCATTTATAAGTCAAGTGTATCGTGTAGCATAACTCGATACATTGTATAATTACAAACACAGGTGCAGCCAGACTAATAATAGCAAGCAGCATTATTATTCCTGTGTTATCTATCACAAATACAGATTGCTACAACATCAAAGTGAAAACATCACTGATAGGTTAATGCTGGCAAGCGCATAGGAGTGCTAGAATTGTTATCTATATAATTTAATAGCAATAGCACAAGTTTGTGATACATTCTTGGATCAGTGTTCACTACAGGGACATTAATCTACTGTATCCCTTCAATAAAAATCTATAAATTGTGTAATTAATAAGTGGAATCTGTCCAAATATATAAAGGATTAAAAGACACAATTTTTCTGCAACACTGACCCCTATTGCAGGGGCATCCAATTGTGGAACACCTCTTCCTAATCAATAAGTCTGTAAGATTCATAAGCAGTGATGCTATTAGTGTATAAATAAAATGAAGAATGAAACATATGTATATTCAACAAACACACACCACACCTGCTACAGAAATTTATTGGGATAAGTGATCCTTTATAACATAATTTCACAATCTTAGGTTCCAATTAGACATACACCTTCCAATTTTGTAATACGTCATTTGCTGTAATAGGTTGTATTGAGAGTGAGTATTCAGTACTGAGTGAACCAATTGAATATCATATTTTGACTCATAAGGGCACCACAAATTCTATTTTCTACACCACATTGGGAGGTATATGTGGCAGTGCCACTTTTTAAATCTATTCTCACGTATCTTTATTTTTTCTCAATCACTACATGTTTGTATATGTCCAACAATTTTAACCTCTATGTTTTGCTGTGTAATGTCCCAGTGAAAAGGGACCTTTTAGAAGGCATAAGCAATAAAAGCTAAGTTTTAAACAACATATCAGAATACAAATTATATTAGTGCGCCCTACTAGGCAACTACTTTTGAAATTCCTTCCTGTCCTTTCCCCTCCTGTGCAAATTCATATAGATATCAGAGAAAAAAGATGCGTTAGGGCCATTAGGGGCATATATATTGGCTACTGTATAGAGCGTATTTAGTATTTTTATTTTTAAGAACAAGAATCTACCCTCTTGGTCGATCAGGCTATCTAAGATAGTGGCAGGGAGTGATCTATTAAGAATAGTTAAGACGCCTCTGCGTTTAGATGTGAAGGAGGCTGTTCTATACTCTCCCACCCACACATCCCGCAGTACATTAGGATCTGAAATTCGCCAATGTGTTTCCTGCAACAATACTATATCAGGTTTCAGTCGTTTCAAATAGGTGAGGACTTTTTTCCGTTTAATGGAAGTATTGAGCCCATCTACGTTCCAGGACACTAACCGAAATCGTGACTGCACTATTGTGGGAGGGTCATTGGTTGACAGCATTCAGCCGATACCAACCCTAGGCCAACCACGGGGAATATTATACCTTAACTGCTGATCCCAGTCTGTCCCAGCGAGCAGACCGATATGGATCATTGATGATAAATAAGAAAAGGAATTCAACGGATACATTCCTATCGCTATACATAAACCATGTGTGTACACAGTGTCAACATTATGAACCAAGTTACAAAACCATTTTAACTTTTTGTGAACCCATATGGGTGCCCTATTAGACAATGGCAATCTCCAAGTGGAGAGCAATAAGACATTTCAGGCGGGTGTCCACCCACCTGGCAACCGGGGGCACCAAATTCCAAAACAATATGGTAAAAGATGAGAAAAAGGGGTGAGGGGAAAGGAAGAGAACAAGCAAAAGATTGTCAGAGACAATTGTAGATAAGATGCACAAAAGGAGAAATAGAAGAACATAACCAACATGGTACTGTCGCACCGTAGCCCTTTTCAAGCTCCGGTCGCTACAGTAGGCTATCTCCACTGTGTAGAGATACATTCTATTTAGCTTATCAAACAAGAAGGTGCTATTAAATTCAAACATGAATGGGTCAAGCAATGGAGACGATCAACCCACTTGGGAGGGAAATATAGAGTCAATCAGCATCGTCTGTGCCCGAAAGATGAGCTGTATCTAAAGAGTTCACGAAATTTCTGGCCGCTTGTGCAGTTTCAAAAAGGTGGATTTTGCCACTATAGGTGATTCTCAGCTTGGCAGGATATAGCAACGCAAACTTGTGGCCCATCTCAAAGAGATGCTTGCAAATAGGTGAGAATTCTCGTCTTCTTGCAGCTACGAGATATGAGAAGTCTTGAAACAATAGGATTCTGGAGTCTTGGTATCGGAGATCTGTGCTTTTCCTATATGCCTCAAGCAATCGGACTTTATCGGCATAGTTGAGAATTCTCATGATGACCGGCCTGGGTCTATCTCTGCCGGACTGGCGATCAGGACCGATCCGATGAACACGTTCCACCAGAATGGAGCCCGTGGTCGAGACGCATCCCAGCTCTCTGGGCAGCCACTGGGAGACCAGGGTCATAAGCTCGGAGAATTTCACAGATTCAGGCAAACCCACCAGACGTACATTATTTCTTCTATTCCGATTTTCCAAATCTTCTAATTTGTCTTGCAGAGACACCATCAGCTTGTCGTGTTCTATCTGGATGTTTTTAGCTGCTGACAAATCATCCTCTAGATCCGAGATTTGCTGCTCTGCCTCGGAAATACGTTGATCATGGGCTGTGAGTTGTGCAAGCGCTGAATCTAAAGAGGTTTTCAGGGGCGCTAGTTTTTGGTCTAGCAGAGATGAGAGTATATTTGTAATTTCAGTCGTGGTGAAGGATTTGGAGGGATCCATAATTGGTGCGGGTTGCCCCCTAGGACTAGAGCCTTGACTATACGTCGGGGAGACAGGGGCACTACTAGCGGGATTTTCACGATTTTTGCCTTTACCCGACTGGGCACCTTGTGGGTTACGTAATGATTTAGACATGAATTTGTCCAAAGCAATACCAGACTCACTCCACTCCGCACTTCTAGCCTGTGAGCTGCAGGGGGCGTCAGGCTTATGTTTCTTTTATGTGTTCCCCTCTCTCTCCTCTCTTTTTCTCCCTTCTCTCTGCTCTCCCCCTTCCCTTGATGTATGAAGATATGGGGATGCTTAGTTTCAGGGGGGGTAAGGGAGGATGTAATTAGTTGCTGGTGTTTCTGTATTTGGCTAACCAGGAGACACACAGATCAGAGGTCCTCCAGTGTATGGCTTGTATGTTTATTCATGCTGAGGCTCCATGCTCTGCCATCCAGCACACCCCCAGGTGAAAAACAAGACACTATGGTCCTCCTACCTCGAAGGGGCCCCTCAGACTGTCGATCAGTGAAGGCTTCCACAGGTCCCAGCGGGTGAGACGCGGCCGAGATGAAGCAGCAGGGAGCCGTGTACACGCAGCCGAAGCAGCCGCCCGCCGCCCCGTCAGAATGCCCAGTGTCTCCGGCCAGTGCTGTCAGGTAACAGGTGGTGAGGCGAGTCTCCCAGCCGCGGCCAGCGGCAGCGCAGATGTCCGATGCTCCTGAGCCGTTCACAGCCCTGTCCGGGAGCCCCCTAAGCCACCACCGGCATGAGGGGTAAATCGAGGCCCCGGCTCGTGTCTGTCTCGCAGGCCGCAATCCGCGGGAGTCGTTAAAACCACTCCCCGATTCCGCGGCTCAGACAGGGGTGTTATAGAGGGTTTGAGGGAGACTGGGGGGATATCAAGGGTCAATATGAAGCCCAGAGGTGATATATTTAATATTACAAGAGCCCCGTTTTGTAGGAGCTCCTGTGGTGTGTGACTGTCTCCTTCAGCAGCCAGGCCCCTCGTTAAATAATTTTTTGAAACTGTTTTTACTCTCATATATTAAAATTTACTTTTATAATATCTTTTGGCTTTCAATTTTAAAACATATTAAACCACTGTTTTTAGCCACACTTGTCGCCGGCACCTCTATCCCCCCATTTCTTAAACATTTTAACAATACTATACCAGTGTTGTATTTTTAGGGTTTGGCTGACACCTTTTGATAAGGTTAGGTGGGCTTTAACTTTCTTATCGTAATTTTTTTTTTACTCGAAATCCTATTATTCGTTTATATAGTCTTGCTGAGATTTTCACCTCACAAGTGGCGCTATACTATCTTTTTGCACACACACACACACACACACACACACACACACACACACACACACACACACACACACACACACATATATTGCTCAAAAAAATAAAAGGAACACTAAAATAACACATCCTAGATCTGAATGTATGAAATATTCTTATTAAATACTTTGTTCTTTACATAGTTGAATGTGCTGATTATAAAATCACACAAAAATGATCAATGGAAATCAAATGTATTAACCCATGGAGGTCTGGATTTGGAGTCACACTCAAAATTAAAGTGGAAAAACACACTACACGCTGATCCAACTTTGATGTAATGTCCTTAAAACAAGTCAAAATGAGGCTCAGTAGTGTGTGTGGCCTCCAGGTGCTTGTATGACCTCCCTACAATGCCTGAGCATGCTCCTGATGAGGTGGCGGATGGTCTCCTGAGGGATCTCCTCCCAGACCTGGACTAAAGAATCCGCCAACTCCTGGACAGTCTGTGGTGCAATGTGGCGTTGGTGGATGGAGCGAGACATGTCCCAGATGTGCTCAATTGGATTCAGGTCTGGGTGGGCCAGTCCATAGCATCAATGCCTTCGTCTTGCAGGAACTGCTGACACACTCCAGCCACATGAGGTCTAGCATTGTCTTGCATTAGGAGGAACCCAGGGCCAACCGCACCAGCATATGGTCTCACAAGGGGTTTGAGGATCTCATCTCGGTACCTAATGGTAGTCAGGCTACCTCTGGCGAGCACATGGAGGGCTGTGCGGCCCCCCAAAGAAATGCCACCCCACACCATTACTGACCCACTGCCAAACCGGTCATGCTGGAGGATGTTGCAGGCATCTCCAGACTTTGGCCCTCATTCCGAGTTGATCGGTCGCAAGGAGAATTTAGCAGAGTTACACACGCTAAGCCGCCGCCTACTGGGAGTGAATCTTAGCTTCTTAAAATTGCGAACGATGTATTCGCAATATTGCGATTCCAAACTTCTTAGCAGTTCCAGAGTAGCTTCAGACTTACTCGGCATCTGCGATCAGTTCAGTGCTTGTCGTTCCTGGTTTGACGTCATAAACACACCCAGCGTTCGCCCAGACACTCCCCCGTTTCTCCGGCCACTCCTGCGTTTTTTCCGGAAACGGTAGCATTTTCATCCACACGCCCATAAAACGCAGTGTTTCCGCCCAGTAACACCCATTTCCTGTCAATCACACTACGATCGCAGGAGCGAAGAAAAAGCCATGAGTAAAAATCCTTTCTTCATAGCAAAATTACTTGGCGCAGTCGCAGTGCGAACATTGCGCATGCGTACTAAGCGGATTTTCACTGCGATGCGATAAAAAATAACGAGCGAACGACTCGGAATGAGGGCCTTTGTCACGTCTGTCACATGTGCTCAGTGAGAACCTGCTGTCATCTGTGAAGAGCACAGGGTGCCAGTGGTGAATTTGACAATCTTGGCGTTCTCTGGCAAATGCCAAACGTTCTGCACGGTGTTGGGCTGTAAGCACAACCCCCACCTGTGGACGTCGGGCCCTCATACCACCCTCATGGAGTCTGTTTCTGATCGTTTGAGTAGACACATGTACATTTGTGGCTTGCTGGAGGTCATTTTGCAGGGCTCTGGCAGTATTCCTCCTGTTCCTCTTTGCACAAAGGCGGAGGTAGCGGTCCTGCTGCTGGGTTGTTGCCCTCCTATGACCTCCTCCACATCTTCTGATGTACTGGCCTGTCTCCTGGTAGCGCCTCCATGCTCTGGACACTATGCTGCAAGACACAGCAAACCTTGTTGCCTCAGCTCGCATTGATGTGCCATCCTGGATGAGCTGCACTACCTGAGCCACTTGTGTGGGTTGTAGACTCCGTCTCATGCTACCACTAGAGAGAAAGCACCGCCAGCTTTCAAAAGTGACCAAAACATCAGCCAGAAAGCATAGGAGCTGAGAAGTGGTCTGTGGTCACCACCTGCAGAACAACTCCTTTATTGGGAGTGTCTTGCTAATTGCCTATTATTTTTTGCACAACAGCATGTGAAATTGATTGTCAATCAGTGTTGCCTCCTAAGTGGACAGTTTGATTTCACAGAAGTGTGATTGACTTGGAGTTACATTGTGTTGTTTATATATATATATATATATATATATACACGTAGCAAATAAGGGCGGCACTGGGAGACTTCTCAATGGCGGTGAAACAAATAAGTGCTTTTAATGAGGATAGCAACGTTTCGGGGTTGCAGCCCCTTCGTCAGGATACAGTGTAATGAAAATCAAACAAACTTAAATACCTGTGAACAGTGAGGCCCATCCCGCCGCCTCGAGTCGCGCTGCCCGGTTTACGGTCCTGACCTCACCCCGCCCACCGGAAGTGCTGCGGCTTCGGAACGTCTGGCCGGCGCTCTGAGGCTCTGTAGGTAGGTAACCATGGTGATGATAGCAAACAATAACAAAAAACCAGATACATTGATTTTTAGCAAAAGTGAAAATAACCACTGGCTTACCTATATATTGATAAATACAAGATGTCTGTCGACAATAAAAACATGCAGTGAAGTAACCTTAGCTCATTAACACAGCTAGAACAGTGAGATAATAATACTGCAATATACACCTAAACTGTTTGTTTAGGTGTTAGCTACCTTTACTGTGTACATGAAGCGATAAAAAGTGAGAGCCAATGAAACAGATAACTCAACTGATAGCATTTGAGGCTCAACGCTTCATTTAAACCCTTAGGGAATTGCGTGTTTAAGATAAAAATCCATTTAGCTTCAACCTGTAGTAACCTCTTAGAACGGTCCCCCCCCCCCCACGTAGTGAGAACGGGACCTGATCAATTATCTTATATCTTAAAGTAGCCATCCCATGCTTGGCTAGCATGAAATGGCGAGCCACCGGTTGATCGCTACTGCCAGTCTTAATAGCCTCCCGTATGGCATAACGATGCTGTGCCATCCTGGTTTTAAAGGTACAATCAGTTTTACCCACATAAGCTAGTCCACATGGGCATGTCAACAGATAGGACTCTACACGTATTGGACTCTATATATATAAAACACATAAATACCCCCACATGTACACACACACAGATTACTGTATGGGATTTCAGGGAGCTTAAACAGTATTATGAGAACCATGCTCCCTGCACCTTAGTGCGTCTCACTACAACATAGGCTGCCAAGATATAAAGATGTACCAGAAGTACCACGCTCCATGCACCTTGCTGGAAGTGGGGAGCGCTTATGGAAGCGGCGCTGTTATTCTCTATAGAACACGCTCCCTGCACCTGCTGTATAGCCCACGCTCCCTGCACCAGCTATGTGCTGGGAGCGGCGTGTGGGAGTGGGCAGCGGAGCGGCACGTGGGAGCGCTTATGTGCTGGAAGCGGTGCTATAGAACACGCTCCTCTCTCGGGAGCTGGGGAGCGTCGGCGTGCCTCAGCGGCCGGGCACCTGTGTCAGTGGACGGCATGAGCGGCCAGGCGGCAGGTGTAACAGTGTCCGGCCTGTAACAGCGACCGGCATATCTGTATGGGCGGCGGGCAGCGTGGGTGCTCTGAAAAAGCAGCGCAGTCTCCTACACACGGCTGGCAGCAGCAAGAGCTGACCTCCCCTGCACTGACCTTGCGGCAGCTGTTGGAAGCTACCGTATGCGGCTTCCGCCGCTCAGTTCTCCTGTCGGCAGCGGCGCTGTAAGCGCCCTTAGATAGAAAACCACTCCTGTTTGAAATCTCCTCCACCCAGCGCCTCTGGAGTCTTCATGTGGAGGAGATGGCCGCTCAATCCCGGACCTCACTTCTCTGTAAGTGGGAAAGGGATCATATGCTGCCTGGTTGACACGGCCGTGCTTCTCCTACAAGCGCCCACGTGTCAGCAGCGGCTGGAGGGAGTGCAATCCTGGACCAACACTTCTTAGTAAGTGGGGAAGGAATTGTCTGTAAAATAAAATAAACGTGTAAAAAAGTTAAATCAAAATGGAGCCTTAAGCTCATGATGTGCTTCCCTGAGGCACATAAAAAACACTGAGGATCTTGGGAGTATGGAAGAGGGAAGAGGAGGGTTACACATTTAAATATTTAAATGCGCCTTCCCTGCTAATGCACCGTCCATATCCCTAAGAGTACTCCAGTGACCACTAGTGGATGAAAAAGAAATATACAACCACAGCGCTTTTATCCAATATGAAGTCCGCAGACCTGAACACAATATGTGCTCCCCTCTCCTTCTATAACACCCTGGTACTTGTAACATCGATGTGCGTGGAGAAGCAGCGTTCAGGATCAGCGCTCCGGCGTCTCTACAGGAGAAAATGGCGCCCAATGAGTGTTACTGGCAAGTCTGAGGAGAAGCCCCGCCCCCCTGTAATGGCGCGATTCTACCTCAGTAATACAATATTTATACTGGCAGGGGTATGTACATCAGTGGCTCACATGTATGTACTGTTATGCCAGTGAGTGTAAGGATTTTACCATGTTCCCCAGAGCGCGCCACCCTGCGCGCTCTGCACCCTGTGCTGAGACATGTTTGTGCGCAGCGTCCCATGCTGCGCTGGTACCTTTATGCCGCCATGATGACCGGAGGACCCCTCTCGGCAGGTCTCCGGTAAATACTCACCAGCCTTCTGACTTCTGGCTCTGTTAGGGGGTGGCGGCAGTGCTGTGGGAGTGAGCGCTAGCCAGGCTTGGGCTGTGTTCAGTACCCTTCAGGAGCTAATGGTGTCCTGTGCGCGGAAGCAGAACCATTGAACTAAATGAGAAGTTGGTTCCTACTTCCCCCCCCCTAAGTCCCACGAAGCAGGGAAGCTGTTGCCAGCAGCTTCCCTGTACAATAATAAACCTAACAAAGTATTTTTCCAGCAAAGCTCTGTAGAGCTCCACTGGTGTGCATCCAGTCTACCGGGCACATTTTCTAAACTGAGGTCTGGACGAGGGGCATAGAGGGAGGAGCCATTTCACACTGCTAAAAATTCTTAAAGTGCCGAAGGCTCCTGCGGAACCATCTATACCCCATGATACTGAAATGGACCCCAGCATCCTCTAGGACGTAAGAGAAATTGCGATTGCTTCACAATTTCTGTTTCATCTTCACAGCTTAGCTTGTCCCCCGTTTGTCCGCATCCCGTTCGCTCCACACCGCACTTGCAATGCTCTATTTTCTCCCTGGAAACGGAGCATTGCCCCCCACACCATGACCATCTCTGCCTGATTAACACGGAGCAATCGCATTTTCTGCGGCCCCCCGCAGAGAATGCAGACACATGCGCAGGACGGGCGCAGTGGATGCGCCCGCAACTTTTTCTCAGTACTTCCATTTGGATCGCACACTGCAACCCACCCTGAATTAGGCCCAGAGTCACCATCTTACAGGCAGACGGTGAAGGGAGCAGAGAATGGGTGTTATGTGGCAGGGACGGGCTGGTTAGGTAACAGCCTGGCTGCATTCTGTACAATCTACAAGCGGTGCAATTCTTCTGCTGGGTGACCCAGGTAGAGGACATTGCAGCAGTCTATGTGTGATTATACAAGTGCATGTATGACTGTAGGTAGATCTTCTGAGGGAAAGAAGTGCAGGAGTCTGGCTATGTTTCTCAGATGAGGATCTGATTGTGGCTGATACCTGATGTCTAAGTGTCACTCCACCATCCAGGACACCAAGATTCGGTACATGATCAGCATTTTGTAACTCTGAACCCACAAGCGGAAGTCTGGTTGGTTTGCAAAGCTGAGCTGTAGCCCTGCGCTTTGTTGGTGAGCTTCTATCATAAGGACTTGTTTCACCAGGACTGAGTCACAGCCAACTGGCATCACCCACACCTGAAGCTCAGCTAGACAACCATTTAGGATTGGGACTGGTTTCTCAGTATCTGGAGCAAAAGACAGGTCATCTGCATAGCAGTGGTAGATGAGGGCATGACATCTGATTATTTCACCCAGTGGTAACATGTATATTGCACAAAGCATAGGAGATAGGATAAGAACCTCGAAGAACATTACATGGCAAGTAGTATACTCCAGAAGACTAAAACGGTTCCTCATACAAAGAAAAAGGTTGCAGGTGCACAATTCAAACATTACCAATTTATTAATAATAATCATTGCAATAAAATTTTGCATTTTTAGCGAGGTTCTTCGCATAGTTATAGGATTGGGACTGGTTTCTCAGTATCTGAAGCAAAAGACAGGTCATCTGTATAGCAGTGGTAGATGAGGGCATGACATCTGATTATTTCACTCAGTGGTAACATGTATATTGCAAAAAGCATATGAGATAGGATAAGAACCCTGAAGAACAACGCATGGCCATGATAAGTATACTCCAGAAGATTAAAATGGTTCCTCACCGGAATGATGTCTATTGTGTCCAACAAGAGCTGATTTATTTCTCAGAACATGGAAATGGCCTCTCACCTGTGTGACTTCGCTGATGTATAACAAGATGTGATTTCCGGATAAAACATTTCCCGCACTCAGAGCAAGAAAACGGCTTCTCACCTGTGTGACTTTTGTTATGTCTAACAAGATCTGATTTGCGTGCAAAACATTTTCCACACTCAGAACATGGAAATGGCTTCTCACCTGTGTGACTTCGCTGATGTATAACAAGTTGTGTTTTCGAGGTAAAACATTTCCCGCACTCAGAGCAAGGAAATGGATTCTCACCTCTGTGACTTTGCCGATGTGCAACAAGTTGTGATTTCCGTTCAAAACATTTCCCACACTCTGAACATGGAAATGGCTTCTCACCTGTGTGACTTCGCTGATGTGTAACAAGTTGTGATTTCTGTGCAAAATATTTCCCACACTCAGAGCAAGAAAATGGCTTCACACCTGTGTGACATCTCTGGTGTATAACAAGAACTGATTTGCATGCAAAACATTTCCCACACTCAGAACATGGAAATGGATTCTCACCTGTGTGACTTCGCTGATGTGTAACAAGTTGTGATTTCTGGATAAAACATTTCCCGCACTCAGAGCAAGAAAATGGCTTCTCACCTGTGTGACTTCTCTGATGTGTAATAAGATATGATTTCTGGATAAAACATTTCCCGCACTCAGAGCAAGAAAATGGCTTCTCACCTGTGTGACTTCTCTGATGTGTAATAAGATATGATTTCTGGATAAAACATTTCCCACACTCAGAGCAAGAAAATGGCCTCTCACCTGTGTGACTTCTCTGATGTGTAACAAGATTTGCTTTCAATGTAAAACATTTCCCACACTCAGAACATGGAAATGGCCTCTCACCTGCCTTAGCTGCCTGATGGGTGATAAGCTTTGTGTTCTGTGTAAAACATTTGGCATCTACAGAACAGGGAAACACTGTATCTACTGTCAGAGCTGTAACAGATGCACCAATATCAGAGTGATCAGGAGAATATTTCCCAGGATCAGAGGGCTCAGCTGATAGAGCTGGATGTATAATTGGGGTAATGGGGTTAGCTCCTGGAGAATTCTGTCTACTGTCATTATCTTTTATGTCACAATCCGGGGATAACATTAGATGTCCTTCTGTGATATTCCTGCTTGTGTGTCCATCTGCTGGAAATAAAATACATTATGGAAATGTGACATTTTCTGTAACAATATTAATCTTGTAAACAAGCGGAGAAGACGACTCTCTGGGACACTTAATTGTAAATGTGTGTATATAATAAAACATAACTTTTAATGAAGGCTTTATAATATTGTGTCTCAGACTATCATTGTGTCCACCCTCCTGAGAACACTCACAATAACAAATGTAATATTATAATAAGACTTAGATATATCTCTCTCTTGTACTGGTAACTAACCATGAAGTATAAATGGAGATGTAGTCACTCGCCAAGTCCTATGTCAGCACCAATGTAAAACAATGGATGGGGAACATATCGTATGAATTGGAGATTCTAGCTGAACAATAACATCAGTCGTATGAGCTGATGGATCAGAGAAATGTCTCCTAACGTTACTCCTGGAAGCATTGGTAAGGTAGAATTCCCTTATGTGTGTGCTTATACGCTGGTAAGCCTGTACATGTGTTACTCACCCTTATATAAGGTATATTGCTACAGCAGAGTAGGTGTGGAACAAGGTACTTTACATGCAATACACCATATGATATCCTGTAATCATCATCATCTGCTAGGTTATAATCCACTGTTACACCCTCATCATCAGTGTCTTACATCTATACCCTCAATAGTAATAAGGAAGATGTGTGTACGGTATGATACAGAGAATTACATATCAGAATCTATACAGCTGCCGCCATACTTCTGCTTCTCATACGTGTGCTACTGACAGCAATGAACATCTGAGTGAGAGTGCAGGGAAGACAGCAGAGTCTGATGAGAAAGAGATTGGATCTGCCTTTGCAGAGATGTACCACACCTGTCACCCCTGTTAGTATATAAAATAATAAATAAGAGCGGCGTGGCCTGAGTCCATCCAGACGTACTTTCTGGAGCTCTCCTCACTAAGTGGCTTCTTATCTACCTAATAGCTCTCAGCCGCTGCTGGAACCAAGACCCAATTTATTAAGTCCCCCACTCCTCCTGCCCTATAGCCGCTCGCTCTGCTCACTACGAGCACTGTTCACTGTCGCAGCCTAGTGACGCCGCTGAAGCCACTGGCTGAATTTTGGGGATAAGTGCGCCCAGTCTTTCCAGCACGCTCCAAACACCTGACTTGGAGGCAATTTTTCCTTAGGTGGGGGCAAATGCTCTCCCACTCACATGGGTGCGCAGCTCCCACTATTGCTGGAGACAGAACGGGCTGCCCACAGTCACCGAGCCCGGCAATGATATTGGAAAGTGAGGTGGCTGCCATTTTGAATCCTGGTACTCGGCCATCACATGCTTTGCCTTCAATAAGGTGTAAAATTGATATAAGCTACTAAATAAGTGTCCTGATGGCTGGATTGGGGTCACTGCACTAAATTGAAGCATTTGCCTGGAGGTGAAACTACCTTCTATTTATATGGTACCACTATAATCTACTTCCTCTCAGTCTACATGCAGAGCCCAGTATCAAGTATCGTCTGAGTACAGCTCATTACACTCTGATTACAACCTCACAGTATATTATTTTGTGGATTTATCCACTGAATATATTTTGCCATTTGTGTCTCGCTGTGCTGAGCGCTTCCCGTCTGTGATCACGCTGACCTCTAGTGGAATTTCTCACTCATTACTGTGTTATTTGAGTTGCATTACATCAGGTTTACTTGAAATTTTGTCTCAAACCCCCCCCCCCCCCCGTCTCCCCAAGAATGTCATTGTGAACAGAGTCATCTTGATGTAACCTCCTGACAGCGTACTACTGCTCCTTTTATTTATAGATCGTTAGTATTTTCCTATCTCTGAGAGGTCTGTCTCTTTGTAGCCGGCTTTCCATACCTCCAAGAAAGGTTAAAAGATACCAAATCGGCCCCACCTGTCCATCTCTTTGGGGGTGTAGTATGGCTGACCGGCATTCTCCTGGCGACGCCGGGATCCCGGCAGCATACCGTCGCCGGGATCCCGGCGGGGAGGGGCGAGTGTAGCAAGCCCCTTGCGGGCTCGCTGCGCTCGCCAAGCTGCGGTCGCCACAGGTTCTATTTCCACTCTCTGGTTGTCGTGTACACCCACGAGTGGAAATAGTCCCTGTTGGTAGATATGCCGACCATCGGGAAAGTGAGCCGTCGGGCTCGTGGAGGAGGTTATGTGACTGTCGGTCAGCTGACCGGCGGTCACATGAATACCACCCCTCTTTGGTATCTCAAATTCAGGTGGTCCATCTGAGACCGCTACAACATCATCTGCTTCTTCTTGTCAGGCGCACAGCCCAGCTGTAATGGCTGAAGACATCTTAAGACATCCTAGATGATCCTATTACTCTACGCTCTATACATTCTATGTTATCTACACTTAAGGACTGAAATAACCTCACAACTTAACTCTAATATTCAAGCTTTGAGGTCCAGTATCAGTGAGATTGGCACTCGTACAGACTAAGATGAAAGAGATTGTTGCGTCTCACAAAGATCTGATTTCAGCTCATGACACCCTTCAGGAAGACCCGGTCTCTATTCGTGATAAAGTCATTGATTTAGAAGACAGGTCTCAGAGAAATAATATCAGAATAATGGGCATTCCGAATTCTGTTACAAATGCTGAGCTTTATGATTATGCCATGGTCCTCTTTTCAGAACCTTCCACCAAAGGCTTCTGCCATGGACCTTCTTATTGATAGGATCCATAGACTCCCAAAGTCCAAACAGGCCCCTATCCAAGCACCGAGGGACACTCTGCTCAGGGTCAACTTTTTTCATATTAAAGAATGCATTCTACAAGTCGTTTTGTCTTCTTCATCCACAGCTGAGTGCCTGGATAATCTGCAGCTATTTCTGGATATTTCTCATGTGACGCTGGCCAAAAGGCGTCTATTCCACCCAAGGAAATGTGCAATACAAATGAGGCTTTCCTACTAAGATTATTGTGATGCGAAATGGCGCCTTCACAGTGATACCTTCACCCGAGGATGGCCCTGCTATTCTGAAAAAGTGGGATATTCCTGTAGACAGTCTTTCATGACACTTTACCTAAACCAATCCCGGAGGAGTTGTCTTCCGTCTCGAAGTTATATGCTAAAGGAGTAAGACTGTTACAGACACTCAGAGTTTGTTTCCTACTGTAACATGTGCCAACTGGGACTAAGTTACTGGGCATGGATCTATTTTTGGGCCAGATTTATTTGTTCTTGTTATGGGTATAAAGCATACAGTATATTTTTTGCTTTATTTCCTTTGCTATTTAATTGCTATATAGTATATGGCCTGACATTCTTCCCACTGTTACGTTTCATAATACCTTTCTAGAATGTTTGGGTGTTCAGGCAAAGCATGACTGACTCGTCTAAGATACTGTTGCCCTTAGAGTGTGGAGTTGGGACTGGTCAGACGTCTGGGCTGGTAAAACACACAGTGACATGATGTAAGGAGAAGAGCAGGAGTATAATAGGGGCTGATGTCTCCTGACTCCCCAACGGGGAAAATACATATTCCTCATTAGTTTGTACTAACAGAGGCTGTAGTATAAGAGATTGCTGTAGTGACTGAGCAAGGAGAATATGTCACTATGTGACTCTGTTCTGTAATAAGTGTTTATTACTCACCTGTGCTGATATCTGTAGGGATCTCCTCCTCCTTACACTGCTGATCGCCCCTCACATACGTCTCTTCTTCTCCCTCTGTATCTTCTGCCTTCATATCAGTCACATACGTCTCTTCTTCTCCCTCTATATCTTCTGCCTTTATATCAGTCACATACGTCTCTTCTTCTCCCTCTGTATCTTCTGCCTTTATACCAGTCACATACGTCTCTTCTTCTCCCTCTATATCTTCTGCCTTTATATCAGTCACATACGTCTCTTCTTCTCCCTCTTTATTTTCTACCTGTATATCAGTCACATACATCTCTTCTCCTCCCTCTATATCTTCTGCCTTTATATCACTCACATACGTCTCTTCTCCCTCTATATCTTCTGCCTTTATATCACTCACATACGTCTCTTCTCCCTCTATATCTTCTGCCTTTATATCAGTCACATACATCTCTTCTTCTCCCTCTGTATCTTCTGCCTTTATATCAGTCACATACGTCTCTTCTTCTCCTTCTATATCTTCTGTTTTAATATTAGACAGACGTTCTACCTAAAAAAAAACAAAAAACACTATAATGATATTTCAATACAGTCAGATTAAACTGAGGTGAAACAGTATAATATCAGTGTATAATACACACAGCTTCTCTACAGACCATATAGTGACAGTCACTTTGGTATATTGGGGAGACCCTAAATCCCACCTACCTGATCCTCCAGTGGGGTCCTGTGATTCTCCTCTGTACAGTTCTGGGAATACAGAGGACAGGGACATCTTTCTGGGGTATCTCTGTTACTGGGCCCATCTGTAGGAGACACACAGTGACTGAGTACAGTGTATATATGTGATTATCAGGTGATGTGGGTATATAGGGGCACCCATACCTGCTCTCCCCTGTACAATACATGACAGTCTCCTCTTACCCAGTGATGTGAGGGGCCGGTGATTCTCCATCATGACGTTCTTGTACAGACCCCTGTGTTCCTCTATATACTCCCCCTCCTGCATGGAGACATAGACAGTGACATCCTGACACCTTATAGACACCCAACACACACAGTGATACAGTCATCACCCAGACACATCCCCTGGTGTTACTGTATAATGCCCCATTCCCAGCAGTCACCTCTCCAGTCATCACCCAGACACGTCCCCTGGTGTTACTGTATAATGCCCCACTCCCAGCAGTCACCTCTCCAGTCATCACCCAGACACATCCCCTGGTGTTACTGTATAATGAACCATTCCCAGCAGTCACCTCTCCAGTCATCACCCAGACACATCCCCTGGTGTTACTGTATAATGAACCATTCCCAGCAGTCACCTCTCCAGTCATCACCCAGACACATCCCCCGGTGTTACTGTATAATGTCCCATTCCCGGCAGCCACCTCTCCAGCCATCACCCAGACGCATCCCCTGGTGTTACTGAATAATGTCCCATTCCCAGCAGTCACCTCTCCAGTCATCAGCCAGCCATGTCCCCTGGTGTTACTGTATTAATGCACCATTCCCAGCAGTTACCTTTAAAGCCATCAGCCAGACACATCCGCTGGTGTTACTGTATTAATGCCCCATTCCAAGCAGCCACCTCTCCAGACATCACCCAGACACGAACCCTGGTGTTACTGTATAATGTCCCATTCCCAGCAGTTACCTCTCCAGTCATCACCCAGACACGACCCCTGTTGTTACTGTATAATGTCCCATTCCCAGCAGTCACCTCTCCAGTCATCACCTAGACACGACCCCTGGTGGTACTGTATAATGTCCCATTCCCAGCAGTCACCTCTCCAGTCATCACACAGACACATCCCCTGGTGTTACTGTATAATGCCCCATTCCCAGCAGTCACCTCTCCAGTTATTACCCGGACACGTCCCCTGGTGTTACTGTATAATGTCCCATTGCCGGCAGTCACCTCACCAGTCATCACCCAGACACGTCCCCTGGTGTTACTATATAATGTTCCATTCCCAGCAGTCACCTCTCCAGTCATCACCCAGACATCCCCTGGTGTTACTGTATAATGTCCCATTCCCGGCAGTCAACTCTCCAGTCATCACCCAGACACATCCCCTGGTGTTACTGTATAATGTTCCATTCACAGCAGTCACCTCTCCAGTCATCACCCAGACACATCCCCTGGTGTTACTGTATAATGAACCATTCCCAGCAGTCACCTCTCCAGTCATCACCCAGACACATACCCCAGTGTCCCTGTATAATGCCCCATTCCCAGCAGTCACCTCTCCAGTCATTACCCGGACACGTCCCCTGGTGTTACTGTATAATGTCCCATTCCCGGCAGCCACCTCTCCAGTCATCACCCAGATGCATCCCCTGGTGTTACTGAATAATGTCCCATTCCCAGCAGTCACGTCTACAGTCATCAGCCAGCCATGTCCCCTGGTGTTACTGTATTAATGCACCATTCCCAGCAGTTACCTTTAAAGCCATCACCCAGACACATCCGCTGGTGTTACTGTATTAATGCCCCATTCCAAGCAGCCACCTCTCCAGTCATCACCCAGACACGAACCCTGGTGTTACTGTATAATGTCCCATTCCCAGCAGTCACCTCTCCAGTCATCACCCAGACACGACCCCTGGTGTTACTGTATAATGTCCCATTCCCAGCAGTCACCTCTCCAGTCATCACCCAGACACGTCCCCTGGTGTTACTGTATAATGTCCCATTCGCAGCAGTCACCACTCCAGTCATCACCCAGACATGTCCCCCGTTATTACTGTATAATGTGCCATTCCCAGCAGTCACCTCTCCAGTCATCTCCCAGACACATCCCCTGGTGTTACTGTATAATGCCCCAATCCCAGCAGCCACCTCTCCAGTCCTCACCCAGACACATCCCCTGGTGTTACTGTATAATAGCCCATTCCCTGCAGTCATCACCCAGACATGACCACTGGTGTTACTGTATAATGTCCCATTCCCAGCAGTCACCTCTCCAGTCATCGCCTAGACACGACCCCTGGTGGTACTGTATGTTCCATTCCCAGCAGTCACCTCTCCAGTCATCACACAGACACATCCCCTGGTGTTACTGTATAATGTTCCATTCCCAGCAGTAACCTCTCCAGTCATCACCCAGACACATACCCCAGTGTCACTGTATAATGCCCCATTCCCAGCAGTCACCTCTCCAGTTATTACCCGGACACGTCACATGGTGTTACTGTATAATGTCCCATTGCCGGCAGTCACCTCACCAGTCATCACCCAGACACGTCCCCTGGTGTTACTGTATAATGTCCCATTCCCAGCAGTCACCTCTCCAGTCATCACCCAGACATCCCCTGGTGTTACTGTGTAATGTCCCATTCCCGGCAGTCAACTGTCCAGTCATCACCCAGACACATCCCCTGGTGTTACTGTATAATGTTCCATTCACAGCAGTCACCTCTCCAGTCATCACCCAGACACATCCCCTGGTGTTACTGTATAATGAACCATTCCCAGCAGTCACCTCTCCAGTCATCACCCAGACACATACCCCAGTGTCCCTGTATAATGCCCCATTCCCAGCAGACACCTCTCCAGTCATTACCCGGACACGTCCCCTGGTGTTACTGTATAATGTCCCATTGCCGGCAGTCACCTCTCCAGACATCACCCAGACACGTCCCCTAGTGTTACTGTATAATGTCCCATTCCCAGCAGTCACCTCTCCAGTCATCACCCAGACATCCCCTGGTGTTACTGTGTAATGTCCCATTCCCGGCAGTCAACTCTCCAGTCATCACCCAGACACGTCCCCTGGTGGTACTGTATAATGTCTCATTCCCAGCAGTCACCTCTCCAGTCATCACACAGACACATCCCCTGGTGTTACTGTATAATGCCCCATTCCCAGCAGTGACCTCTTCAATCATCACCCAGACACATACCCCAGTGTCACTGTATAATGTCCCATTCCCAGCAGTCACCTCTCCAGTTATTACCCGGACACGTCCCCTGGTGTTACTGTATAATGTCCCATTGCCGGCAGTCACCTCACCAGTCATCACCCAGACACGTCCCCTGGTGTTACTGTATAATGTCCCATTCCCAGCAGTCACCTCTCCAGTCATCACCCAGACATCCCCTGGTGTTACTGTATAATGTCCCATTCCCAGCAGTTACCTTTAAAGCCATCACCCAGACACATCCGCTGGTGTTACTGTATTAATGCCCCATTCCAAGCAGCCACCTCTCCAGTCATCACCCAGACACATCCCCTGGTGTTACTGTATAATGTTCCATTCACAGCAGTCACCTCTCCAGTCCTCACCCAGACACATCCCCTGGTGTTACTGTATAATATCCCATTCCCTGCAGTCATCACCCAGACATGACCCCTGGTGTTACTGTATAATGTTCCATTCCCGGCAGTCAACTCTCCAGTCATCACCCAGACACGTCCCCTGGTGTTACTGTATAATGTCTCATTCCCAGCAGTCACCTCTCCAGTCATCACACAGACACATCCCCTGGTGTTACTGTATAATGTCCCATTCCCAGCAATCACCTCTCCAGTCATCACCCAGACACGTCCCCTGGTGTTACTGTGTAATGTCCCATTCCCGGCAGTCAACTCTCCAGTCATCACCCAGACACATCCCCTGGTGTTACTGTATAATGTCTCATTCCCAGCAATCACCTCTCCAGTCATCACCCAGACACGTCCCCTGGTGTTACTGTATAATTTTACATTCCCAGCAGTCACCTCTCCAGTCATCACCCAGACATCCCCTGGTGTTACTGTGTAATGTCCCATTCCCGGCAGTCAACTCTCCAGTCATCACCCAGGCACGTCCACTGGTGTTACTGTATAATGTCTCATTACCAGCAGTCACCTCTTCAGTCATCACACAGATACATTCCCTGGTGTTACTGTATAATGCCCCATTCCCAGCAGTCACCTCCCCAGTCATCACCCAGACACATCCCCTGGTGTTACTGTATAATGTCCCATTCCCAGCAATCAACTCTCCAGTCATCGCCCAGACACATCCCCCGGTGTTACTGTATAATGTCCCATTCCCAGCAGTCACCTCTCCAGTCATCACCCAGACACGTCCCCTGGTGTTACTGTATAATGCCCCATTCCCAGCAGTCACCTGTCCAGTCATCACCCAGACACATCCCCTGGTGTTACTGTATAATGTCCCATTCTCAGCAGTCATCTCTCCAGTCATCACCCAGACACATCCCCTGGTGTTACCGTATAATGTCCCATTCCCAGCAGTCACCTCTCCAGTCAGCAGATGAATAATCTTGTTGGTGAGTTCCTAGAACTTCTGGTCACTGTGTCTCTCATGTATCAGTGAGTGAGGTGGAGGCACCGTGATGGGGCTCTGAGACCTGCTCAGTCCTCCTGACACACGAGGATGGCTGCTGGGTGTCTCATGCTCACCAGATGTCTTCTTCACAACTCTGTGAAATGGGGAGACATCAATATAACTGTAAATACGCCCAGATCCCCTCACCTCCACAGTCATGTACTTACCAGATAAATCCTTTTCTTTGAATCCACAGGGGGCACTTGAGTACGCTTGGGATATGGACAGTGCGATAGCAGGGATAGGCACATTTAAAAATTTTAAATTTGAAAATAGAGGCGCTCATGAGAAGCACATGCCAAAATATGGTGGATTCAATATCAGCCAAGGAATGAATAATAATAATAATAATAAATTTTGTTTATATAAAATACATATATTTATTGATAATAATATAAAGATATTATTTTCATGATAGATAATTCAATAAACCATAAAATTTTAATAATATATATCAAATACAAAGTTTTAAAAAATTCCGTGGATTATCTAAATCCTGATATACTTAAGAAATCACTGACCAATATAATTCAAAGAGGTATATGATATAATGTTGCAGTCTCTTAAAGACACACTGTTGCCACAGCTGTTACAGATAGATCCTGAATGTATCACATTATCTGCATGTATGAATTAGTAATCAGCATGGATATTGTGTAAAATACCTCTCCACAAGGGCTGGTGAACCCGAGCGTCCTCGGGTAAGTCCAAAAGTGGCCCAATAATTGAGAAAACTGGAAGGTATGTAGGATGTCTGGGTCTTTCAGCCGACAAAGGTGTAACAGTACGTATCCTCCAAGCTACCTGGACGTGCACCGTCCGCCGGTAGGAACCAGAATGGAGAGCGCTGGGGACACTTGCCGTGTCCGTGCGGCGGCTGCAGCTGATCAAGCGGCCACGTGGAAAGCCGTACACCGATGCTGCTGGTAAAGTCACGGGTCACGTGACGAAACGCGTCAGGACTCCCCCCCCTTTCTTGGAAATCACTGAACAATCTCCAGGACACACTCAAGCCGCAGCCATCCCGTCTGGCTTTACCAGCAGCATACGTACTGTTACACCTGGGCGGAGAACACCACCTGATCTAGCAGCCGCATTATTTGCCGTTCACCATCACCCGCATATAACACCAGCAAGGTGTAACAAGCAGGGGAAACGACAATCGTTACAGTCGGCTGAAAGACCCAGACATCCTACATACCTTCCAGTTTTCTCAATTATTGGGCCACTTTTGGACTTACCCGAGGACGCTCGGGTTCACCAGCCCTTGTGGAGAGGTATTTTACACAATATCCATGCTGATTACTAATTCATATATGCAGTTAATGTGATACATTCAGGATCCATCTGTAACAGCTGTGGCAACAGTGTGTCTTTAAGAGACTGCAACATTATATCATATACCTCTTTGAATTATATTGGTCAGTGATTTCTTAAGTATATCAGGATTTAGATAATCCACGGAATTTTTTAAAACTTTATATTTGATATATATTATTAAAATTTTATGGTTTATTGAATTATCTATCATGAAAATAATATCTTTATATTATTATCAATAAATATATGTATTTTATATAAACAAAATTTATTATTATTATTATTCATTCCTTGGCTGATATTGAATCCACGATATTTTGGCATGTGCTTCTCATGAGCGCCTCTATTTTCAAATTTATAATCTGATCAACCCTTTAGGAGTATTGCACAACTCCTTATAGTGGCGAACGTGTTTTTTTCATGCCATAAGATCCGTGGTTCAATATGTATTTAATTTAGATTATTATACACAGGCGCAGCAAAAGAGTTTTTTCCTTTTTTTACATTTAAAAATTTGAATGTGTAACATTCCTTCCCCTTCCATACTCCCAAGATGCCTTAGTGTTTTTTTTGCTGATCCAAATAGGAGTGAAAGAGAGGATGAACAATGGAGAATTACATATAACATAACGGACAACTAGAAAGTGGACACATAACATAACAGACAACTAGAAAGTTGACACGACAATAGATAACAATCACCTTAGCATTTGATCAAGTCGGTGAAAATGTGTTACCATAAGAACTATTGAACTTACCACCAGCCAGGAGAAACTGCTCTGGGTGGGTGTCCAGTGCCCCCTGTGGATGTAAAGAAAAGGATTTATCTGTTAAGTACCAAAATCTTATTTTTTTCATCCATTAGGGGTCACTGGAGTACTCTTGGGACGTACCAAAGTTTCCCCCTTGGGCGGGAGAGCTGTCTTTCACCTGTAACACTAGATGGTCAAAGCTAGAAGCTGATGCCGCAGAATTATCAAACTTGTAAAAGCGCACAAACGTCTGCACTGATGGCCATGTAACTGCACGGCAAGGTTGCGTCATAGAAGCTCCACAACCTGCTGCCCACGACGTTCCCACAGAACGCATGGAATGTGCTGAAACAGATGCAGTCGGTGTTAGACTAGCATGAAAGTACACCGGACGAATGGTCAGGTTAATCTATCTGGCCAAGGTCTGTTTGGAAGCTGGCCAACCTATCTTGACTGCATAATAGAGAACAAAAGTATCCGTTATACGTACTGTTGATGTTCGGGCTACATAAACGCGGAGTGTGCGTACCACGTCCAAAGTAGCCGGAGTACCTGAATCTTCTGAAAAACAGGAACTGTGATTGGTTGACTGATGTGAGAGAAGATACTACCTGTGGTAGAAAAGTGGGATTTGTCCAAAGTTCCGCTCTGTCAGTATGAAATACCAGATACGGTGGCTTGCATGACAAGGCACCTAATTGTGCAACATGCCTTGCCGAAGCTAAGGTTAGGAGAAACACATTTTTCCTAGTTATAAACTTAACATCCACGTGTTGCAAGGGTTCAAAACTTGACTGCAAAAACATGCAAAACTAGATTCAAGTCCCATGGAGCTGTAGGTGGAATGAATGGAGGTTGAACACCTTGCAGGAAATTATGAACTATTGGCAAAAGAGCCAAACTCCTTTGAAAGAAAACTGACAAGGCAGAGACCTGCACCGTTAGTGTCACTAAACGTAGTCTTCCATCTAACCCCGTCTGTAAAAAGAGCAAAAGATGGGATAACTTGAAAGAAGATGTCGGAAACATCCTAGCTTCACACCAACCTATATAAGCTTGCCAAATCCTGTAATAATGAGCTGCTGAAACTGGCTTCCTAGCACGTAACATGGTTGGTATAACCAACTGCGGAATGCCCTGTCGTCTTGAGAGTGGTCTCAACAGCCACCCCGTAAAATGCAGCCGCTCTAAATCGGAGTAAAGGAACGACCCCTGCTGTAGTAGGTCTGGACGTAGCGGAATCAGCCAGGGATCATCTGCAAGTAGACCATGGAGATCCGAGAACCACACTCTCCGTGGCCAATGAAATGCCACTAGTATGACGGTCGTGGACTCTCGTTTGATCCGCTTTAGCAACCGAGGAAGAAGCGGAAAATAAGATTTTACTTACCGGTAAATCTATTTCTCGTAGTCCGTAGTGGATACTGGGGACTCCGTAAGGACCATGGGGAATAGACGGGCTCTGCAGGAGACAGGGCACTTTAAGAAAGAATTAGGATACTGGTGTGCACTGGCTCCTCTCTCTATGTCCCTCCTCCAGACCTCAGTTAAGGAAACTGTGCCAGGAAGAGCTGACAGTACAAGGAAAGGATTTTGGAATCCAGGGTAAGACTCATACCAGCCACACCAATCACACCGTATAACTCGTGATAAACATACCCAGTTAACAGCATGAACAACAACAGAGCATCAGATAACCCTCATGCAACCATAACAAAACCCTTATTGAAGCAATAACTATATACAAGTATTGCATAAGAAGTTCGCACTTGGGACGGGCGCCCAGCATCCACTACAGACTACGAGAAATAGATTTACAGGTAAGTAAAATCTTATTTTCTCTAACGTTCTAGTGGATGCTGGGGACTCCGTAAGGACCATGGGGATTATACCAAAGCTCCCAAACGGACGGGAGAGTGCAGATGACTCTGCAGCACCGACTGAGCAAACACAAGGTCCTCCTCAGCCAGGGTATCAAACTTGTAGAACTTTGCAAAAGTGTTTGAACCCGACCAAGTAGCTGCTCGGCAAAGCTGTAATGCCGAGACCCCTCGGGCAGCCGCCCAAGAAGAGCCCACCTTCATTGTGGAATGGGCTTTCACTGATTTTGGTAGCGGCAATCCCACCGCAGAATCGTGTTACAGATCCAGCGAGCAATAGTTTGCTTTGAAGCAGGAGCACCCAGCTTGTTGGATACATACAGGATAAACAGCGACTCAGTTTTCCTGACTCTAGCCGTTCTGGCTACATAAACCTTCAAAGCCCTGACTACATCCAGTAACTCGGAATCCTCCAAGTCACGAGTAGCCACCGGCACCACAATAGGTTGGTTCATATGGAAAGATGACACCACTTTTGGCAGAAATTGCGGACGAGTCCGCAATTCTGCCCTGTCCATATGGAAAACCAATTCTGACACACGCCTAGCTGACACACGCCTAGCTGAAGCCAAGGCTAACAGCATGACCACCTTCCACGTGAGATATTTTAACTCCACGGTTTTAAGTGGCTCAAACCAGTGTGATTTCAGGAAACTCAACACCACGTTAAGATCCCAAGGTGCCACTGGAGGCAGAAACGGGGGCTGAATATGCAGCACTCCCTTTACAAAAGTCTGAACTTCAGGAGAAGAATCCAGTTCTTTTTGAAAGAAAATGGATAGGGCCGAAATCTGGACCTTAATGGACCCAAATTTTAGGCCCAAGGTCACTTCTGCCTGTAGGAAGTGAAGGAAACGGCCCAGTTGGAATTCCTCTGTAGGAGCATTCCTGGCCTCACACCAAGCAACATATTTCCGCCATATACGGTGTTAATGTTTAGCCATCACGTCCTTCCTAGCTTTTATCAACATAGGGATAACCTTATCCGGGATCCCTTTTTCTGCTAGGATCCGGCGTTCAACCGCCATGCCGTCAAACACAGCTGCGGTAAGTCTTGGAACAGACAGGGCCCCTGCTGCAACAGATCCTGCCCTAGAGGCAGAGGCCATGGGTCCTCTGTGAGCATTTCTTGCAGCTCTGGATACCAAGACCTTCTTGGCCAATCCGGAACGAGTATTGTTCTCACTCCTCTTTTTCTTATGATCCTCAGCACCTTGGGTATGAGAGGAAGAGGAGAAAACACATAACTGACTGGAACACCCACGGTGTCACCAGTGCGTCTACAGCTATCGCCTGAGGGTCTCTTGACCTGGCGCAATACCTCTGTAGCTTTTTGTTGAGGCGGGATGCCATCATGTCCACCTGTGGCAGTTCCCACCGACCTGCAATCTGCGCGAAGACTTCTTGATGAAGTCCCCACTCTCCCGGGTGGAGGTCGTGCCTGCTGAGGAAGTCTGCTTCCCAGTTGTCCACTCCCGGAATGAACACTGCTGACAGTGCTCGTACGTGATTCTCCGCCCATCGAAGAATTCTGGTGGCTTCCGCCATCGCCACCCTGCTCCTTGTGCCGCCTTGGCGGTTTACATGAGCCACTGCGGTGATGTTGTCTGATTGAATCAGCACCGACTTGTTGCAAAGCAGGACCTCTGCTTGTCTTAGGGCGTTGTATATGGCCCTTAGCTCCAGGATATTGATGTGACGGCAAGTCTCCTGACTTGACCACAGCCCTTGGAAATTTCTTCCCTGAGTGACTGCCCCCCACCCTCAGAGGCTTGCATTCGTGGTCACCAGGACCCAGTCCTGAATGCCGAACCTGCGGCGCTCGAGAAGGTGAGCACTCTGCAGCCACCATAGAAGAGACACCCTGGCCCTGGGGAATAGGGTGCTCAGCCGATGCATCTGTAGATGCGATCCGGACCACTTGTCCAACAGATCCCATTGAAAGGTCCTCGCATGGAACCTGCCGAAGGGAATGGCCTCGTATGACGCCACCATCTTTCCCAGGACTCGAGTGCAGTGATGCACCGACACCTGTTTTGGCTTTAAGAGGTCTCTGACCAGTGTCATGAGTTCCTGAGCCTTCTCCGTCGGGAGAAAAACCTTCTTCTGGTCTGTGTCCAGAATCATGCCCAGGAAGGGCAGACGCATCGTAGGAATCAGCTGCGACTTTGGAATATTCAGAATCCAGCCGTGCTGTTGTAACACTTCCCGAGAGCGTGCCACACTGATCAGAAACTGCTCTCTGGACCTCGCCTTTATGAGGAGATCGTCCAAGTATGGGATAATTGTGACTCCCTGCTTTCGCAGGAGCACCGTCATCTCTGCCATCACCTTGGTAAATACTCTCGGTGCCGTGGACAGACCAAACGGCAACGTCTGGAATTGGTAATGACAATCCTGTACCACAAATCTGAGGTACTCCTGATGAGGTGGATACATGGGGACATGAAGGTAAGCATCCTTTATGTCCAGAGACACCATAAAACCCCCCTCCTCCAGGCTTGCGATGACCGCTGTGAGCGATTCCATCTTGAACTTGAACCTTTTCAGGTATATGTTCAGGGATTTTAAATTCAATATGGGTCTGACCGAACCGCCCGGTTTCGGTACCACAAACAATGTCGAATAGCAACCCTTTCCCTGTTGAAGGAGGGGAACCTTCACCACCACCTGCTGGAGATATAATTTGTGAATTGCTGCTAGCACTATTTCCCTCTCTATGGGGGAAGCCGGCAGGGACGATTTTAGGTAACGGTGAGGGGGCATCACTTCGAATTCCAGCTTGTATCCCTGAGACACAATCTCTATAGCCCAGGGATCCACCTGTGAGTGAACCCACTTGTGGCTGAAATTTCGAAGACGCCCCCCCCCCCCCCCCCGGCATGGCCTGTGGAGCCCAGCATCATGCGGTGGATTTAGTGGAAGCCGGGGAGGACTTCTGTTCCTGGGAACTAGCTGTGTTGTGCAGCTTCTTTCCTCTACCCCTTCCTCTTGCAAGAAAGGACGCACCTCGGACTTTCTTGCCTCTTTGTGATCGAAAGGACTGCATTTGGTAATACGGTGCTTTCTTAGGTTGTGAGGGAATATATGGTAAAAAATTCGACTTTCCAGCCGTAGCTGTGGAGACCAGGTCTGAGAGACCGTCCCCAAACAATTCCTTACCCTTGTAAGGTAAAACCTCCATGTGCCTTTTTGAGTCAGCATCGCCTGTCCATTGCCGAGTCCACAGGACCCTTCTGGCAGAAATCGACATAGCATTTATTCTAGAGCCCAGAAGGCTAATGTCTCTTTGGGCATCTCTCATATATAGGACAGCGTCTTTTATATGCCCCAGGGTCATTAATATAGTATCCTTATCCAAGGTATCAAGTTCCTCAGATAAGGTATCCGTCCATGCTGCTACAGCACTACACACACAGGCCGACGCAATTGCCGGCCTTAGTAAGGTACCTGAATGTGTATAAATGGACTTCAGGGTACCCTCTTGTTTTCTATCTGCAGCATCTTTTAGGGTGGCCGTATCCTGTGATGGCAGGGCTACCCACTTGGATAAGCGTGTTAGAGCTTTGTCCATCCTAGGGGAGGATTCCCAGCGTAACCTGTCCGTTGGCGGGAAAGGATACGCCATAAGCATCCGTCTGGAAATCTGCAGTTTCCTATCTGGAGATTCTCAAGCCTTTTCACATAACTCATTTAGCTCATGTGAAGGGGGAAAGGTCACCTCTTGCCTTTTTCCCCCATACATATAAACCCTCTTGTCAGGGACAGGGTTTTCCTCTGTGATGTGTAACACATCTTTCATTGCTATAATCATGTAGCGGATGGCTTTAGCCATTTTAGGCTGCAACTTTGCATCATCGCCATCGACACTGGAGTCAGAATCTGTGTCGATATCTGTGTCAACAATTTGGGATAGTGGGCGCTTCTGAGACCCTGACGGCCTCTGCGCTGTAGGATCAGGCATGGGTTGAGACCCTGACTGTCCCAAGGCTTCAGCTTTATCCAACCTTTTATGCAAAGAATTAACATTATCATTTAAAACCTTCCACATATCCATCCAATCGGGTGTCGGCACCGTCGGCTGCGACCCCACATTCATTTGTACCCGCTCTGTTTCCACATTGCCTTCCTCATCAAACATGCCGACACAAACGTACCGACACACCACACACACAGGGGATGCTCTTTTTGAAGACAGTTTCCCCACAAGGCCCTTTGGAGAGACAGAGAGAGAGTATGCCAGCACACACCCCAGCGCTAAAATACCCAGGAGTCACACAGTAAATTGGTGTTAACCCAGTAGCTGCTGTATAATTGTTTTTGCGCCAAATTTATGTGCCCCCCCCTCTCTTTTTACCCTCTTTCTACCGTGATTCTGCAGGGGAGAGCCTGGGGAGCGTCCTCTCAGCGGAGTTGTGGAGAGAAAATGGCGCTGATGAGTGCTGAGGAAGAAGCCCCGCCCCCCTCAGCGGCGGGATTCTGTCCCGCGTTCTGTGTAAAAATAATGGCGAGGGCTCATGCATATATACAGCAGTGATCGCGCTGAGACCAAAAAAAAGTGGGTCCCAGGGACCCCTCACTTTTAAAAATTGGGGTCCTACCTGTCCTTTTCTGGGTCCCATCGGAATGAAGGTTTTAATTAGTCTTATTAATGATTCAAATCTAAAAACACAAACTTGATTTGGATACTATAAAAGGGGTGCAAGGGGGAGGATGGGGTGACTATGCTGCTAGGCTGTGTAGCATACAGGACACCCCGCACTTTAGATGTAATTAGACATTTTGGTGACCTTGTGGCAGAAAGAGAATCGGTTCTCCTGCACCGATACTGAAAACTGCGGCAGTGCGCGGCGAAGGCGCGCTGGAATTTTTTTAGGGGCGTAGCTTCGTGGGGAAGGGGCGTGGTCACATAATAGTACCAATTCACATTATTCCACACAGTATACACGTTATACACATTGCAGCAGGTAGAGCACGTTATACACATTGCAGCAGGTAGAGCACGTTATACACATTGCAGCAGGTAGAGCACGTTACACACATTGCAGCAGGTAGAGCACGTTACACACATTGCAGCAGGTAGAGCGCGTTATACACATTGCAGCAGGTAGAGCACGTTATACACATTGCAGCAGGTAGAGCACGTTATACACATTGCAGCAGGTAGAGCACATTATACACATTGCACCAGGTAGAGCATGTTATACACAATGCGCCAGGTAGAGCATGTTATACACATTGCAGCAGGTAGTGCACGTTATACACATTGCAGCAGGTAGAGCACGTTATACACATTGCAGCAGGTAGAGCACATTATACACAATGCACCAGGTAGAGCACGTTATACACATTGCAGCAGGTAGAGCACATTATACACATTGCAGCAGGTAGAGCACGTTATACACATTGCAGCAGGTAGAGCACGTTATACACATTGCAGCAGGTAGAGCGCGTTATACACATTGCAGCAGGTAGAGCACGTTATACACATTGCAGCAGGTAGAGCACGTTATACACATTGCAGCAGATAGAGCACGTTATACACATTGCAGCAGGTAGAGCACGTTATACACATTGCAGCAGGTAGAGCACGTTATACACATTGCAGCAGATAGAGCACGTTATACACAATGCACCAGGTACAGCACGTTATACACTTTGCACCAGGTACAGCACGTTATACACATTGCAGCAGGTAGAGCACGTTACACACATTGCAGCAGGTAGAGCATATTATACACATTGCAGCAGGCAGAGCACGTTATACACATTGCAGCAGGTAGAGCACGTTATACACATTGCAGCAGGTAGAGCACGTTATACACATTGCAGCAGGTAGAGCATGTTATACACATTGCAGCAGGCAGAGCACGTTATACACATTGCAGCAGGTAGAGCACGTTATACACATTGCAGCAGGTACAGCACGTTATACACATTGCACCAGGTATAGCTCATTATACACATTGCAGCAGGTAGAGCACGTTATACACATTGCAGCAGGTAGAGCACGTTATACACATTGCAGCAGGTAGAGCACGTTATACACATTGCGGCAGGTAGAGCACATTATACACATTGCAGCAGGTAGAGCACGTTATACACATTGCGGCAGGTAGAGCACATTATACACATTGCAGCAGGTAGAGCACGTTATACACATTGCAGCAGGTAGAGCACGTTATACACATTCCAGCAGGTAGAGCACGTTATACACATTGCAGCAGGTAGAGCACGTTACACACATTGCAGCAGGTAGAGCACGTTATACACATTGCAGCAGGTAGTGCACGTTATACACATTGCAGCAGGTAGAGCACGTTATACACATTGCAGCAGGTAGAGCACGTTATACACATTGCAGCAGGTAGAGCACGTTATACACATTGCAGCAGGTAGTGCACGTTATACACATTGCAGCAGGTAGAGCACGTTATACACATTGCAGCAGGTAGAGCACGTTATACACATTGCAGCAGGTAGAGTGCGTTATACACATTGCAGCAGGTAGAGCACGTTATACACATTGCAGCAGGTAGAGCACGTTATACACATTGCAGCAGGTAGAGCACATTATACACATTGCAGCAGGTAGAGCACGTTATACACATTGCAGCAGGTAGAGCACGTTATACACATTGCAGCAGGTAGAGCACGTTATACACATTGCAGCAGGTAGAGCACGTTATACACATTGCAGCAGGTAGAGCACGTTATACACATTGCAGCAGGTAGAGCACGTTATACACATTGCAGCAGGTAGTGCACGTTATACATATTGCAGCAGGTAGAGCACGTTATACACATTGCAGCAGGTAGAGCACATTATACACATTGCACCAGGTAGAACACGTTATACACATTGCAGCAGGTAGAGCACGTTATACACATTGCGGCAGGTAGAGCACGTTATACACATTGCGGCAGGTAGAGCACGTTATACACATTGCAGCAGGTAGAGCACGTTATACACATTGCAGCAGGTAGAGCACGTTACACACATTGCAGCAGGTAGAGCACGTTATACACATTGCAGCAGGTAGAGCACGTTATACACATTGCAGCAGGTAGAGCACGTTATACACATTGCGGCAGGTAGAGCACATTATACACATTGCAGCAGGTAGAGCACGTTATACACATTGCTCCAGGTAGAGCACGTTATACACATTGCAGCAGGTAGAGCACGTTATACACATTGCAGCAGGTAGAGCACGTTATACACATTGCAGCAGGTAGAGCACGTTATACACATTGCAGCAGGTAGAGCACGTTATACACATTGCGGCAGGTACAGCACGTTATACACATTGCAGCAGGTAGAGCACGTTATACACATTGCAGCAGGTAGAGCACATTATACACATTGCAGCAGGTAGAGCACGTTATACACATTGCAGCAGGTAGAGCACGTTATACACATTGCGGCAGGTAGAGCACATTATACACATTGCAGCAGGTAGAGCACGTTATACACATTGCAGCAGGTAGAGCACGTTATACACATTCCAGCAGGTAGAGCACGTTATACACATTGCAGCAGGTAGAGCACGTTACACACATTGCAGCAGGTAGAGCACGTTATACACATTGCAGCAGGTAGTGCACGTTATACACATTGCAGCAGGTAGAGCACGTTATACACATTGCAGCAGGTAGAGCACGTTATACACATTGCAGCAGGTAGAGCACGTTATACACATTGCAGCAGGTAGAGCACGTTATACACATTGCAGCAGGTAGTGCACGTTATACACATTGCAGCAGGTAGAGCACGTTATACACATTGCAGCAGGTAGAGCACGTTATACACATTGCAGCAGGTAGAGCACGTTATACACATTGCAGCAGGTAGAGCACGTTATACACATTGCAGCAGGTAGAGCACGTTATACACATTGCAGCAGGTAGAGCACATTATACACATTGCAGCAGGTAGAGCACGTTATACACATTGCAGCAGGTAGAGCACGTTATACACATTGCAGCAGGTAGAGCACGTTATACACATTGCAGCAGGTAGTGCACGTTATACACATTGCAGCAGGTAGAGCACGTTATACACATTGCAGCAGGTAGAGCACATTATACACATTGCACCAGGTAGAACACGTTATACACATTGCAGCAGGCAGAGCACGTTATACACATTGCAGCAGGTAGAGCACGTTATACACATTGCAGCAGGTAGAGCACGTTATACACACTGCAGCAGGTAGAGCGCGTTATACACATTGCAGCAGGTAGAGCACGTTATACACATTGCAGCAGGTAGAGCACATTATACACATTGCAGCAGGTAGAGCACGTTATACACATTGCAGCAGGTAGAGCACGTTATACACACTGCAGCAGGTAGAGCGCGTTATACACATTGCAGCAGGTAGAGCACGTTATACACATTGCAGCAGGTAGAGCACGTTATACACATTGCAGCAGGTAGAGCACGTTCTACACATTGCACCAGGCAGAGCACGTTATACACATTGCAGCAGGTAGAACACGTTATACACAATGCGACCGGTAGAGCACGTTACACACATTGCAGCAGGTAGAGCACGTTATACACATTGCACCAGGTAGAGCACGTTATACACATTGCAGCAGGTAGAGCACGTTATACACATTGCAGCAGGTAGAGCACATTATACACATTGCAGCAGGTAGAGCACGTTATACACATTGCAGCAGGTAGAGCACGTTATACACATTGCAGCAGGTAGAGCACGTTATACATATTGCGCCAGGCAGAGCACGTTATACACATTGCGCCAGGCAGAGCACGTTATTCACATTGCGCCAGGCAGAGCACGTTATTCACATTGCGCCAGGCAGAGCACTTAATTATATGATTAAAAAACAGGACAACATTATTAAATAATACATTTTCTGTATGTAATGGCTTTATGGTGAATGGCTTTATGGTGCCGCTATAATAGGAGCCCCAGACTGGATTTAGACACTACAAAAGTGTTGTGGGGGAGGGAGGGTGGCAATGCTGCTGGGCTGTTATTATATCAAAAGTATGCATTCAGGATCCTGGCTGTTGGGATCCCAGCAGCCGTAATTCCGATGCCGGAATCCTGACAGCCACCACAATACCAACGCTGGCATCCCGAGGAGATCAGCATCCCGGCAACGATATCCTGACAGTCAGGATCCTGAAGGGAAGTATGCACTGCAGCCACTGGTTTAGCTTGCGGGTGGGGGGTTAGGATATGGTGTTGGGGAGGTTAGGGTTAGGCTGCAGAGAGGGGGTATAAGTGTTAGGCACTAAAGGTGGGTACACACTATTAGATATATCTGCAGATCAATTGATCTGCAGATATATCTATGTACGGATCGGGCAGTGTGCTGTGCATATACACTGCCCGATCCGTCGGGGGACTGACGTCATGAATTGGGCAGGCGGGCGACCGCCCCGTACACACACAGCGACGCGCCAATATATCGTTAGATATATTGGCTGTCGGCTGTGCTGCGGGGCCGATGCGATACGTCTGTGAGCGACGGAGTTCACAGACGTATCGCCCGTACACACTGGCCGACGGTCCCGCGATGTTTCGGCCGTTCATGAGAACGGCCGATACATCGACCAGTGTGTACGGGCCTTAAGGGGGTGGGTTAGGTTTAGGCTGCGGGAAATGGAGGGTTAGGGGTTGGAGGTTAGGGTACCCTCTGCACTCGTCACTCTTGTCAGCTTTGCTGCGATCGGGATGCTGGTGTCGATATACTAAATGCCAACATCCTGACCTGATGACTTTGGACACTTGGTACAACCAATGGATTTGAGTCATGCTACCTGTAATTTATGTGCTGACTGATCAACTTCAGTGACACTAACTGTGCTGGCTGCCTGTACAGTAACCAGCGGCAACCAGCAGTAACCAACAGCAACCAACAAAGGCAGCCAGAACAGTGAGTGTCACTGAAGTTGATCAGTCAGCACATAAATTACAGGCAGCATGACTCAAATCCATTGGTTGTATCAAGGGTCCTGTATGCTGCAGAGACCAGCAGCACTGTCACCCTCTCGCCTCACCCCCACTCCATACCACAAAAATGTGGCGTTTAATACATGTTTGCCGGCGCCATGCAGCCCCCATCTCCGCCATCCCACCGATATGAGCAGCCCCCCAGCCGCCACCGTAAGTCCAGCTCACCCTTCCGCGGTCTCCGGCGTTCAATTTCCCCGCAGCACAGTGTGTAGCGCCACAGAGCCGTCCTTGCTCTCTGTCCGGCTCCCGTGAAGCTGCAGCGGGTGATCGGCGGGGGGGCGCGTCCTCACTCTGTCCGGCTCCCGTGAAGCTGCACTGGGTGATCGGCGGGGGGGGGGGGGGGGGGGGGGCGCGGGCGCATCCTCACTCTGTCCGGCTCCCGTGAAACTGCACTGGGTGATCGGCGGTAGGGGGGGGGGGCGTCCTCACTGTCTGTCCGGCCCCCTTCAAGCTGCTGCAGCAGGTGATCGGGGGGAGTGTGGGAAGCCGTCCTCACACTCTGTCAGGGAGGAAGGGGGGGGGGGGGGGCGCGCTGCGCTGCCACAAGAGAACTTAAACAAGATGACCAGCTTCAGCGGAGCGCGTCCCAGGGGACTCACACAGTTTAGAAAAGTGAGTCCCCGGAGCACAGATCAGGGTAAAATACGCGCTATAGTGCGTATTTGCGAACACTGTACAGTGCCCAGTTGTATATATGCTGCTTTTGCCAAGAGGTACCTAATTGCTGCCCAGGGCGCCCCCCCCCCCCTGCGCCCTGCACCCTACAGTGACCGGAGTGTGTGGGTTTAGTATGGGAGCAATGGCGCTCATATGAAGACTGGAGTCTTCTGACGCCAATTTCAAAGTCTTCTTGCTTCTCACGCTGGCTTCTAGCTCTGCGAGGGGGATGGCGGCGTGGCTCCGGGATCGGACGACCAGGGGTGCGTTCCTGTGTATGATCTCTCTGGAGCTAATGGTGTCCAGTAGCCTAAGAAGCGCAACCTAGCCGCAGTTAGTAGGTTTGCTTCTCTCCCCCTCAGTCCCACGTAGCAGAGAGTATGTTGCCAGCAGATCTCTCTGAAAATAAAAAATCCTAACAAAATACTTTCTTATTAGCAAGCTCAGGAGAGCTCACTAAGGTGCACCCAGCTCGTCCGGGCACAAATTCAAACTGAGGTCTGGAGGAGGGACATAGAGGGAGGAGCCAGAGCACACCAGTATCCTAATTCTTTCTTAGAGTGGCTTGTCTCCTGCGGAGCCCGTCTATTCCCCATGGTCCTTACGGAGTCCCCAGCATCCACTAGGACGTTAGAGAAAAGGTGGAAATAGATACACGAGGCTGTACGGCCACGCTATGGTGAGAGCATCCACTGCCGCTGTCTTTGGATCTCTTGTTCTGGACACATAACTGTCTGATGATTATGGCGAGAAGCCATTAGATCCACCTTTGGGTAACTCTACCGCTGGACTAACATCTGGTACACTTCTGGATGTAAGGCCCATTCACACTTGATTTTTATTTTTAAGTTGACAATCCAAACGTACTGAACTGGTACACTGTACAATAGTAAGGCATGTTTATGAAGTATTTGCTGAGACGAAGCCTTGATGAGAAGGTCATCTAAGTACGGAACAATTATCACTCCCAGGGATCTGAGATGAACTATCATCACAGACATCACCTTTGTGAATACCCGAGGCGCTTGTTGTACTGCAAACTTGCGGTGGCCAAATTGGAATGTGTAAGTACGCATCCTTGAGATCCCACGAAATCATGAATTGCTGTGGTTCTAAACCTGCAATCACTGACCGTAGGGATTCCATCTTGAATGTGTAGTAAGTGATGTACTGATTGAACCCTTTTAGGTTCCATATCTGTGTGACCGAGACATCCGCTTTTGGTACTACAAAAAGATTGGAATAAAACCCTTGACCTAGTTGGTGTACTGGAACCAGAACCAAAACTCTGTACGAGAGACTGAATAGTGGTCTGCAGACCTGCTCACTTGTCTGCTGACACAGGCAGACATCTTGAAAACCGCAGCGGTGGTAGACAATCAAACTCAATTTTGAAACCTTTGAAAACAAAATTGCGGATCCACCTGTCTGTGATATCTGAAGCTATGCAAAGTGAAACTTCTGAAGGCGTGCTCCCACAACTGAAGAGCCAAGATGGGCTGGAAGCCCGTCATGCCACTGGCTTGTCAGCGCCCTTTGTGTCCTGACGACGGTTAGTGGTTTGTTGAAAACCACGTCCCTCTGCATGGTTGCTCCTCTAGCCCAGCCTCGAAATGACCGAGGTCTAAAAGATTTGTACGCTGGTCCATCGTATTTCCTTTTAGGAACCGGTGCAGGCAATGGCAGGAAAACAGATCCCCCCCATCCCCCATTGACTGAGACTCTATTTGTTCAAATCAGGACCAAATGACATCAGTAGAAGGCAACGCCTCTATTCCTCGTTTTGACTCTGCCTCGGCCTGTCAAGAATGCAACCACAGCGAGACTTCCGGTTCCGGCATGGGAGAGTGAACAGCTTCTCCCTGTAGCTCCGCTCTCCACGCTGCTATACCCAGCCTTAACCCTGTCGACCGCAGCCAGACACCGTTCCCGGTCCCCTAACAGATCGGGTATAGCTATGGACAAGTTCATGAACCCACCCCCGCCCGCAAAGCAACCTCCGGTAATGCAGCAGCAGCGCCAGGAGAAGCGTCGCGGCGACCATAACATGGCGCCTGACACAGATAAGGGCCCGGGGACGCCAGCGGCGAAGAAAGCCATATCAACCGCAGAAGGGATCAAAAATATGCCGGAAGGTAATATCACAGCTTCCCTCACATATGATGAACTTACCAAGGCTATGCAAGCCACTATGGCGCCGCTATTACAGAAGGCGGTTGCAGACATAACTACACAGATTTCCCGCATGTCTGACCGCATATCAGGGGCAGAGGCACACATAAGCCAGAACATGGATGATATCCACACGCTACAAAAGTCAGTCAAAGACTTGATATTAGATAACAAACGCATGGCTGAAAAGCTTGACAATATTGAAAACAGGTCACGACGTAACAACCTGCGTATCACCGGGCTCCCTGAATCTATTAAAGGGGTGCAGTTAGAATTTTTTGTTCGTCATACACTACCTGAATTACTACATGTAAAATCTGAATGCTCAGATATAGTGATTGAAAGAGTACACAGGATGGGAGAACTTAAACCTGCTTCAGCACATAAACCGAGGGTTGTTATTTTTAAAACACTGAATTATTTGCATAAACAGATACTTTGGTCTGCTTCTAGAAAACACAACCCCCTCGGTTGGGAATCCCATACCCTAAGACTGTTCCAGGATTTCTCTGTAGAGCTTTCCAGAGTGAGACGATCCTTCTCAACGGTCTGTACTACGCTGATACAAACAAACCGCAAGTTTCATATGATGTACCCAGCCAAGCTTAGAATTTTCACAACGTCAGGCTTTGCTGATTTTTCTAACGCAGCAGATGCTGCAGCTTATCTCAAGGAAGAGACGGATGGAATAGGAACCGATCCCACGGTAGAACTTGATGATATGGCTGTGTGAATCACCTGCTAATCTGTTACTGAAAATTTGACTTTGGACCCTTGAAACGAGTCATACACCGTACACTTAATCTTAGATATGATGTGTGTGCAACCTTGTCTGATATCACAGGTTTATATAACATAAAAATGTTATAATGGGAAGATAGCCCACGCTAAGTGGATCTACTTACCTCAGTTTGGAAAATTATATGTTTGAGCAGCTCGGAGAGCGGAGCTCTGCCGTTCTTGATTTTTTTTAAATTTTATTATTGAAAGACTCCTCCCCTGATACCTGGAATCGTACCGGTTTGGGTAACTGGGTACCAGGGATTTTTCTGGAGGTCACTCAGTTTTTTGTAGGAATGGTTTTGTTCCTTATGTCTTACGTCTCCCCTTTCCCCTGTGTGTTTTCCTTCCTCTCTCTTTACTTTTCTCTCTCTGACTTTCCTTTACAATTATTATTCAAATACCACTTTAATGTCTTTTAATATAGGCTCTCTTAATATTAGAGGGATTCATACACCTGCTAAGCGCCGAAAACTCTTTACCTACCTTAACAAATGCAATGTTGATCTTATATGTTTACAGGAAACTCATTTGATGCCAGACGAAGTGAAAAAGTTACAAATTATGGGTTGGTCTGTCTTAGGTTCAGCGTCCTTTAATACTAAGTCATGTGGGGTAGCAATTTTAGCAAAAAAAGCCTTAAACTTGCAGGTTACGTCAACCTTTTCTGACCCGCTTGGTAGATACCAGACTATATCCCTTTCCCATGCAGGTATCTCCTTCTCTATTTGTAATGTGTATGCTCCTACTCAATATAAAAAATCTTTTTTTGTAGAACTCCTTACACATTTACATAAATATGACACCTCCTCCCTGATAGTATGTGGAGATCTAAACTTAATATCTTCTCAATATCTAGACAGATCCCCTCCCTCCAAACGGCAGACTCCTCTCCCTAGATTGGGTGTCCCATACCTTAACAAAGATCTTAACTTAATAGATTCCTGGAGGACACTCAATCCAACGGAGAGAGAATTTACTTGCTTATCACTAACTCACAATACTTGGTCCAGAATAGATTATATATTACTTGCTGAATCCCTGTTTCCTTCACTTGTCTCGGTGGAGATAGAACCCCCCCTTTTATCAGATCACTCATTGATTACTGCGAAACTAGTTCTGACAAAAAGTAAGACTACCCCTCCGATTTGGAGATTTCCATCCCACCTGTTTCAATCCCAGGGTCTAAAACAAACACTTCTGACTGCATGGAATAGTTACGCAGAAATAAATGCATCCCATTCCTCTGCTAACCCCCCCCTCTTCTGGCAAACCGCAAAGACGGTCCTTCGAGGTGAAGTGATAGCTTTTACTGCAAATACCAAAAAACGCCATAAACAAGAATACTTGCAATTGCAAGAGAAACTATCTAATGCGTTCCAAATGTTTAAGACACTTCCCTCACCAGCACATAAAACTACCTACTTGGAAGCTAAATTAGCCTACAATGAATTTCTCCTAACTTTAGGAGACAAATACCTTTTCAATGTGCATTCAAAATTTTATAAGTTTGGAAATAAAGTGGGAAAGCTCCTAACTAACTTATTACAAGGATCTAGACCCCGCACAGTTGTTCACCCTTTAATACGCACAGATGGCTCCAAAACTGTCTCTGAAGCACAAATAGTGGAAACAATGAAAGGTTTCTATCAATCTTTGTACTCAGCCCCGACGGTGGTTCCAGAGGAGCCCTTAGAAGATCATGACCCTATCCCCACTTTACCTCCCTCCTCCTCCTCAACTTCTATCCCTTCTATTTCTTCTTCTTACTGGAATTCCCTTACTTTACCACAAGTTCCAGAAAAATTTATGACGACCCTGACGAACCCTATTACCCCTGAAGAGGTCTCTTGGGCTATTGGAAAGTTGAAACTGGCCTCGGCGCCGGGCCCTGATGGATTTTCAAATGAATTTTATAAAATACTATCCCCACAGATAGCCCGGCCGCTGGCGGACACTTTCAACTTTGCAATAGACCAACAGTCTCTTCCACTTTACTTTTCGGATGCTATTATAAAAGTCATTCCTAAGCCTGGGCGAGACCTTAGCCTCCCTGGTTCATATAGGCCAATCTCTCTGCTAAACGTAGATTATAAAATACTGACAAAAATTTTGGCAGAGAGATTGAAACCTTTATTGCCCCTCTTGGTTAACTCAGACCAGACAGGATTTATCACTGGCAGACATTCTGTAGTGAACGTCCGCAGACTTTTAGCAGTCATACAACAATCTACCTTGACCTCTGATACTTCCTCTTCTAACATGGTGATTACATTAGACGCAGAAAAAGCTTTTGATTTGGTATTGTGGCCCCATCTTTTTCAAACATTATATAATTTTGGCTTTCCCCCTCACTTTATTCAGATAATTCGTACCTTATACTCTTTCCCTAAATCAATGGTATCTTGCAATGGTCTTTTATCCCCCCCTTTCCTACTTCAAAGAGGCACTCGTCAAGGATGTCCGTTATCCCCTCTTCTCTTTGCACTAGCAGTTGAACCTCTAGCTGTCGCAGTACGTAGCTCCCCCCTGATACATGGAATTACTATACACTCTCTTGAACTGAAGATAGCTCTCTTTGCTGATGACACGCTTATTTTCCTTTCTAAACCTACTCAATCTTTACCTGCCCTATTTCACCTTCTCGACTCCTTTGGAGCGCTGTCGGGGTTTAAAGTCAACCTAACAAAATCGGAAATTATGCCGCTGGGAGCAGACGCCCTAGACTTTATTGATAAAGCTGACATTCCTTTTAGAGTAGCCTCCTCTCATTTTCCCTACTTAGGGGTAAACATTCCTTCGGACTTAACTAAATTATACTCCCTAAATTTTCCCCCCATAATATCAAAAATAACTACTAGACTGGAATCATGGAAATACTTACCAGTCTCTTTGCTGGGCAGACTTTCCATAATCCAGTCAATAATCTTTCCGAAGCTTTATTATTGTATGCAAATGATCCCGTTGCATTACACAAATTAGATATTGCTAAAATGGAAAATTTGTTTTCAAAGTTTATATGGCAAGGTAAAAGGCCTAGAATAGCAAAAATTAAACTTGTCACTCCCCGGGCAGGTGGAGGAATGGGATGCCCAGATCTAAATAACTATTCCTTAGCTACCTTTTTTAGATATATCAACGATTGGATTCTCAACAATTCTACCTATACAGATTCTACTTTGGACCAAGCTATTTTCTACCCATACTCCCCTGGAGCTCTGATTCAAACTAAACTGGCAAAGATTCCTACCCAGATAAAAGTGCACATTTTGTTTAGAGATACATATGCTGCTTGGATTTCTTTAAACAAAATGTGTCATAGGAATCCTTGCATCTTTTGTTTTCTCCCCTTGTGGGGTAACCCCTCTTTTTCCCCGTCTTTGAATAATTCGCTTTTTTATCACTGGAAAACTAAAGGTCTAGATACTTCACACAAGGTTTTCGATCCTGGAGGAAATATATATTCATTTACAGAAATTGCAAAACGCTTTGAATTACCCCACACCCACAGATTTATGTATTTTCAAATCAGACACTACTTAAACAGTATTAAAATAGTCAGGACTAATACTTACCCTAATCCAATTCTTCCCTCACAACTTATCAATATTGATATCCTATTAGAATTTCTGCTACATAAACCCTACAAGGTTAAATACTTGTATAAAATTCTCTTGAAGGCCTCTTATAATACTCACCCTCAATGGGAGGTTTTGGTACAAAAATGGGCATCGGATATCCCATCTGTTACTCAAATTGGGGATGTATTGGCTCTACACACTCTTTCATTGAAAACGTTACAGTCCAGCTACCTCCAAGAAGTGTACATTCGAACCCTTCACAGGGCTTATATAACACCAAGCCAAAGACGGCATATGGTCCTTGAGGAACAAGGATATTGTTTGAAATGTAGAACAATGATAGCGGATTACTCCCATTGCATGTGGAATTGCTACAAATTAAAACGCTTTTGGTCTAAGTTAATGATTTATGTCAATTCACTTTTTCACACTAAGTTAACCTTTGAACCGCTTGCATGTATGGGGCTTAACTTTTCTTCTTGGATTGCACAAAAACTGGAGAAACCTGTTTTTCCTTTACTTATCACCATTATAACAGTGGCCAGAAAATGTATTTTGGCCCACTGGACAAAAAAAACGGCTCCCCAGTTAAATACAGTGAAACGGAAGCTACTCCAAATTCTGTATTTTGAACGCAAATATGCCAGATTAGAGGCGCTAACAGGTGCTCATAAATTTTATCAGAAATGGATGCCTTTTATCACTACCCTAGAATCTCACATACAAAAGCATATTGTGACTGTCTTTGAACAAGGGTATTCTACTTCTTCCAATACTGTCTGATCCTTCATGGTCTCAATATGTATAGAATGTCAGAGTGCTGTCTTTCTCTTTCTTTTTCTCCTCTCTTTCTATCCCTTCTACCCTTATCTCACAACCCTGAAATGTCTGTCTTGTAACTAGTTTAGTCTTTCTTTATTTTAAAAAATAAGGAAAGAAAACAAAGTATGTCATTTTCTTCTATAATTAGGAGGTGGTTTTGCTGATACATGTTTAACCATAACATTTTTTTTTTTTAAGCCTAACTTTGATTTAATATCATTCTGAGTAGAAATAATTGGACCGATTTAGTCTAATTTTCTATATTGAACTATACGGAATACAAGGCCACTACTGTTTGACTATCTGAAAATGAGAATTATTTAGAATGATTTGTTAATGTCAAATGTACTTGGTTGTATCACCTACACTATGAACCTCTAACCACTCTTTTTGTTTTGTTATATCTTGAAAATCTTTAATAAAGAAATTTAAAAAAAAAAAAAAGAATGCAACCACAGCGGCTGTTGGGCCGCAAACCAAGAACAAACTTGTCCAACATCCAACGAGGCCATACCTAAATACTCAACCAATTCACAAATGGGATCGGTAAGAAATATAAGCTGGTCTGAGGGAAAACCCTGTTGTAGGCCTAACCTGAGCTGTTTCACCCTTGCAACTACAGCCTTGTTAACCCAAACTCCAACTCAAACAGGTGTAAGCATCACCCCTGTTGCTGTATACATGGACTTTAGCATGGCCTCCAGCTTACTCTCCGAGGGGTCTTTAAGCGTAGCTGCACCTGGCACTGGAATAGTAAATTTTAGTGAAAGTTTAGGAACTGAAGACTCCACCGATGGTGATTTAGTTGTCATTGCCTGTGGGAAAAGATATTTAGACAGAAATCGCGTTGTCCCAGAAAAGTGTTTAACTGGATTTAGCCATGCTTCTATGAACTGCTTATTAAGAGATATGAATAAGAAAAACACAGTCGCCCATAGTCTGCTAGCAATAAAACCTCATATGTTTCAGTGCAACCTAGCAGCTGGCGTACCGCTCTAATGAGATCATCATAGGTCGGGCTATTAGTGACCTCACTATCTGACTCCTGACCCAATGCTGAGATAGCAGATGTGGCACTGAATCATCAGAATGTAATTATGAGACAGACGATGACCATTCTTAGAAATTGAACTATACATGGACTTTGTAACCCAGCAAAGTTCTAGAAACATTCTGAGCCCACATTGGCTGCTCACACGGTATTAACCGTGAATCAGACTTAGCCGCCTCATGGTCTTTTTGTGCAGCGGACAACTCAGACATTCTCACAGTTATCACAGACAAGCTGCTGTTTCTCATATTGTCATGCAGACAGACAGACAATAATACAGTGAGACAACGTCCGCACAACTCAGTGAAAATAACTGTAGTGTCTATAATACCACGTGCACCGCACTGTGTTATAGATGAAATCTATGATGGTCACTGTGCCACCTACTAAACACCCCTGCCCCCTCCAGTGGCCGTGTGTTGTAGGACTGACATATTGCTGTAGGAAGAAGCAGGAAGTGGGTGTGTAACCTTTGTGTGAAAATGGCGTCCCAGCATGTGCATGGCTATAACCTATGTACCCCCAAAAGCACTAATTACCTAGGCTTAATAGCCTGTTATGTCCCTTATAGCCCTGGCCACCATCCCTTATATTTAGTGGAACCGCTGAACTAGGGACTGCCATGACCTCCCACAATGCTTAAAGCAGTGAGCCGCACCTAGCTTCTTCCACCCCCCCCCCCACCCCCGCATTGTATACCAAGCGCCGGCTCTGAGTGACGGTGCCCTGCAGCAGCTACCCACCGTGGTCTGTGCGCTTGTGGAAGCTGGAGAGCGGGTAGATGTGTGATGTGATGGGCGCCCAGCAACGGCAGTGTGATCTGTCCACTGCTGGGAGCCGCGAGGTGTAGCCTGACAGGTGCCCAGCGGCAGAATTATTTGACCTCTGCTGGAAGCCGCTTCCCAGTTGTCTAGAGGGGCAGATTATAGAGGCCAGTGGCAGTGCTGTTTGGAGCTGCGCTGCCAGGTGTTGGGGAGTGGGGAGGTGTGGAGCGACACAGAAGCCCAGTGGCAGTATGTGTCTGACCGCTGGTGGGAGCCGGGAAGAGGGGGAGTTTGATCCAGTAAAGCTATACCTTAGTAAGCAGCTCGTGCAAATCACGTTCCCCGCACATGGAGGGGCGGCAGCAGGAGCTAACTGCCCCACAATCACAGCAACAAACAGGTCCAACGGAGCGGCATAAGATGACCGCCCGCTCCTTACCTCAGTGTAATGTGGAGGTTCTGACGGGGCTTCTCTCTAAGCTCCGTCCAGCTTTTGCAGCCATGGCTGAATCAGCTAATGCTGATGAAGGTCTATGGGGGGCTTCTCTGTCTAAGCACCAACAAGCCTTCGCTGCACAACAGCAGCACACACTCCCGAACCCACGCTTGTTAATAAGCTGGGAAGGGAGTGTGATTGACACAAGAAAAATTATTTAGAAACATTTAAAGTAAACCCTGGAATGACTCCAGGATGCGACCTTCACTGGTGAAGGCACAAAGAACACTGAGGCATCTTGGGAGTATGGAGGGGGAAGAGGGTTACACATTTAAATATTTAAATGTGCCTATACCTGCTATCGCACCGTTCATATCCCAAGAGTACTACAGTGCCCCCTTGTGGATAAAAAATAAATAAGTGATGTCACCGTGACACTCCCAGATCCCCTAACCTCCCCAGTCATGTCCCTGTATTATTACTATAGATATGTGATGTCACTGAGACGCTCCCAGATCCTCTCACCTCCCACTCACGCCCCTGTATTACTACTATAGATATAAGTGATGTTACTGTGATTCTCCCAGATCCCTCTCACCTCCCCAGTCATGTCCCTGTATTATTACTACAAATATAAGTGACATCACTGTGACACCCCCAGATCCCCCTCACCTCCCCATTCATGTTCCTGTATTATTACTATAGATATAAGTGATGTCACTGTGACGCTCCCAGATCATCTCACCGCCCACTCATGTCCCTGTATTATTACTATAGATATAAGTAATGTCCCTGTGACACCTCCAGATCCCCCTCACCTCCCCAGTCATGTCCCTGTATTATTACTACAGATATAAGTGATGTCACTGTGACACCTCCAGATCCCCCTCACCTCCCCAGTCATGTCCCTGTATTATTACTATAGATATAAGTGATGTCACTGTGACACTCCCAGATCACCTCACCTCCCCAGTCATGTCCCTGTATTATTACTATAGATATAAGTGATGTCACTGTGACACCCCCAGATCCCCCTCACCTCCCCAGTCATGTCCCTGTATTATTACTATAGATAATAAGAATTTACTTACCGATAATTCTATTTCTTGTAGTCCATAGTGGATGCTGGGACTCCGTCAGGACTATGGGGGATAGCGGCTCCGCAGGAGACTGGGCACAAAAGTTAAAGCTTTAGGACTACCCGGTGTGCACTGGCTCCTCCCCCTATGACCCTCCTCCAAGCCTCAGTTAAGATACTGTGCCCGGACGAGCGTACACAATAAGGAAGGATTTTTGAATCCCGGGTAAGACTCATACCAGCCACACCAATCACACTGAAAAACTTGTGATCAAAACCCAGTTAACAGTATGATAACATGAGGAGCCTCCAGAACAGATGGCTCACTACAACAAAACCCGAATTTTTGACAACAATAACTATGTACAAGTATTGCAGACAATCCGCACTTGGGATGGGCGCCCAGCATCCATTACGGACTACGAGAAATAGAATTATCGGTAAGTAAATTCTTATTTTCTCTGACGTCCTTGTGGATTCTGGGACTCCGTCAGGACCATGGGGATTATACCAAAGCTCCCAAACGGGCGGGAGAGTGCGGATGACTCTGCAGCACCGAATGAGAGAACTCCAGGTCCTCCTTAGCCAGGGTATCAAATTTGTAGAATTTTACAAACGTGTTCTCCCCTGACCAAGTAGCTGCTCGGCAAAGTTGTAAAGCCGAGACCCCTCGGGCAGCCACCCAAGATGAGCCCACCTTCCTTGTGGAATGGGCATTGACAGATTTTGGCTGTGGCAGGCCTGCCACAGAATGTGCAAGCTGAATTGTACTACAAATCCAACGAGCAATAGTCTGCTTAGAAGCAGGAGCACCCAGCTTGTTGGGTGCATACAAGACAAACAGTGAGTCAGATTTCCTGACTCCAGCCGTCCTGGAAACATATATTTTCAGGGCCCTGACTACATCCAGCAACTTGGAGTCCTCCAAGTCCCTAGTAGCCGCAGGCACTACAATAGGTTGGTTTAGGTGAAACGCTGAAACCACCTTAGGAAGAAATTGAGGACGTGTCCTCAATTCCGCCCTATCCGAATGAAATATCAGGTAAGGGCTTTTATATGATAAAGCCGCCAACTCTGATACGCGCCTGGCTGAAGCCAGGGCCAACAACATTACCACTTTCCATGTTAGATATTTTAAATCCACTGTGGCCAGTGGTTCAAACCAATGTGATTTTAGGAATCCCAAAACCACATTGAGATCCCAGGGTGCCACTGGGGGCACAAAAGGAGGCTGTATATGCAGTACCCCCTTGACAAAAGTCTGGACTTCAGGAACTGAAGCCAATTCTTTCTGGAAGAAAATCGACAATGCCGAAATTTGCACCTTAATGGACCCTAATTTTAGTCCCATGGACAGTCCTGTTTGCAGGAAATGCAGGAAACAACCCAGTTGAAATTCCTCTGTCGGGGCCTTCCTGGCCTCGCACCACGCAACATATTTCCTCCAAATACGGTGATAATGTTGCGCGGTTACATCCTTCCTGGCTTTGATCAGGGTAGGGATGACTTCATCAGGAATGCCTTTTTCCTTCCGGCAGAAATGGACAGCGCACTTACTCTTGATGCCAGAGTGCAAATATCCCTCTGTGCATCTCGCATATATAGAAATGCATCCTTTAAATGCTCTATAGTCAATAAAATACTGTCCCTGTCCAGGGTATCAATATTTTCAGTCAGGGAATCCGACCAAGCCACCCCAGCACTGCACATCCAGGCTGAGGCGATTGCTGGTCGCAGTATAACACCAGTATGTGTGTATATACTTTTTAGGATATTTTCCAGCTTCCTATCAGCTGGTTCCTTTAGGGCGGCCGTATCAGGAGACGGTAACGCCACCTGATTTGATAGGCGTGTGAGCGCTTTATCTACCCTAGGGGGTGTTTCCCAGCGCGCCCTAACCTCTGGCGGGAAAGGGTATAATGCCAATAATTTTTTAGAAATTATCAGTTTTTTATCGGGGGAAACCCACGCTTCATCACACACCTCATTTAATTCATCTGATTCAGGAAAAACTACGGGTAGTTTTTTCACACCCCACATAATACCCTTTTTGTGGTACTTGTAGTATCAGAAATGTTCAAAACCTCCTTCATTGCCGTGATCATGTAACGTGTGGCCCTACTGGAAATCACGTTTGTTTCCTCACCGTCGACACTGGAGTCAGTGTCCGTGTCGACTGACTGAGGTAATGGGCGCTTTAGAGCCCCTGACGGTGTTTGAGACGCCTGGACAGGCACTAATTGATTTGCCGGCTGTCTCATGTCGTCAACAGTCTTTTGCAAAGTGCTGACGCTATCACGTAATTCCTTAAATAAGACCATCCAGTCAGGTGTCGACTCCCTAGGGGGTGACATCACTAATACAGGCAATTGCTCCGCCTCCACACCATTTTCCTCCTCATACATGTCGACACAAACGTACCGACACACAGCACACACACAGGGAATGCTCTGATAGAGGACAGGACCCCACGAGCCCTTTGGAGAGACAGAGGGAGAGTTTGCCAGCACACACCAGGGCGCTATATATATGTAGAGGGACAACCTTATATAAGTGTTTCTCCCTATATAGCTGCTTGTATAATTATTTTTGCCAAATGAGTGCCCCCCCTCTCTTTTTTACCCTGTTTCTGTAGTGCAGGACTGCAGGGGAGAGTCAGGGAGACGTCCTTCCAGCGGAGATGTGAGGGAAAATGGCGCTTGTGTGCTGGGGAGATAGGCTCCGCCCCCTTCTCGGCGGCCTTTTCTCCCGCTTTTTTAAGGAAAACTGGCAGGGGTTAAATACATCCATATAGCCCAGGAGCTATATGTGATGTATTTTTTGCCATAAAAGGTGTTTATATTGCGTCTCAGGGCGCCCCCTCCCAGCGCCCTGCACCCTCAGTGACCGGAGTGTGAAGTGTGCTGAGAGCAATGGCGCACAGCTGCGGTGCTGTGCGCTACCTTTATTGAAGACAGGACTTCTTCTGCCGCCGATTTCTGGACCTCTTCTGTCTTCTGGCTCTGTAAGGGGGCCGGCGGCGCGGCTCCGGGACCCATCCATGGCTGGGCCTGTGATCGATCCCTCTGGAGCTAATGTCCAGTAGCCTAAGAAGCCCAATCCACTCTGCATGCAGGTGAGTTCGCTTCTTCTCCCCTTAGTCCCACGATGCAGTGAGCCTGTTGCCAGCAGGACTCATTGAAAATAATAAAACCTAACTTTAACTTATTTTCTAAGCAGCTCAGGAGAGCCACCTAGATTGCACCCTTCTTGTTCGGGCACAAAAATCTAACTGAGGCTTGGAGGAGGGTCATAGGGGGAGGAGCCAGTGCACACCGGGTAGTCCTAAAGCTTTAACTTTTGTGCCCAGTCTCCTGCGGAGCCGCTATCCCCCATGGTCCTGACGGAGTCCCAGCATCCACAAGGACGTCAGAGAAATAAGTGATGTCACTGTGACACCCCCAGATCCCCCTCACCTCCCCAGTCATGTCCCTGTATTATTAGTATAGATATAAGTGATGTCACTGTGACATCACCACCACTCCCAATGTATAATAATAATAAAAAATAATACCAGGACACCACAAGCTGCTCCCCCGTTATAATAATAACCATACATAAAAACCTGCTCCCCCTGTATTATACTAACAACAACAGGACACCATATTCTGCTCTCCCTGTATACTAATAATAAAATGACACCATAGGCTGCTCCCTCTGCAAAAAAATAATAATAATAGGACACAACAGGCTGTTCCCAATCTATAATAATAATAATAATAACAACAACAACAACAACAACAAGACACCACAGGCCGCTCCCTTTTGTATAATAATAATAATAACAACAACAACAGGACATCACAGGCTGCTCCCCCTGTATACTAACAATAACAGGACACCACAGCCTGCTTCCCCTGTATAATAATAATGACAGGACATTATTATTATTATTATTCTAATTATAATAATAAGTGGATACCACAGGCTTCTCCTCCTGTATAATAATAATAATAATAATAATATTATTATTAGTAGTAGTAGTAGTAGTATTATCATCATCAACAACAACTGCATACCAGAGTCTACTACCCCTGTATAATAATAATAATAATAATAATAATAATAATGCTTCCCCTGTATAATAATAACAGGATACCACAGGCTGTTCCTACTGTACAATAATAATAACAGGACACCACAGGCTGCTCCCCCTGTATAATAATAATATTAATAATAATAATAACTGTACACCACAGGCTGCTCCTCCTGTATAATAATAATAATAACAAGACGCCACAGGCTGATCCTTCTGTATTATAATAATAATAATAATTACAACAACAACAACAACAACAACAGGACACCACAGGCTGCTCCCCCTGTAGAGTAGGATGCCACAGGCTGCTCCTCCTGTCTATTATGACAACACAGGATGCTACCCCTGTATATTATTGCAACACAGACTGCTCTTCCTGTATACTATGACAACACAGGTTGCTCCTCCTGTATATTATGACAACACAGGCCACTCCCCCTGTATACTATTGACAGCACAGGATGGTACCCCTGTATATTATGACAACACAGGCTGCTCCTCCTGTATACTTTGACAACACAGGCCGCTCACCCTGTCTATTATGACAAGACAGGATGCTACCCCTGTATATTATTGCAACACAGACTGCTCTTCCTGTATACTATGACAGTACAGGAAGGTACCCCTGTATACTATGACAACACAGGTTGCTCCTCCTGTATATTATGACAGCACAGGATGGTACCCCTGTATATTATGACAACACAGGCTGCTCCTCCTGTATATTTTGACAACACAGACCGCTCCCCGTGTACAGCACAATGCCACAGGACACAACACCTGCAATGTCCCGTGTATAAAATTACGGTAACGGTGGGGTCTGCGCCACCTGTAGTATGGTAATGGCGGCGTCTCCTCCACCAGTATTACGGTAACAGTGTGGTCTTGCTCCACCTGTATTAAGGTAACGGCGGGGTCTGCGTCACTTGTATTACAGTAACGGCGGGGTCTGCGCCACCTGTGTTACGGTAACGGCGGGGTCTGCGCCACCTGTATTACGGTAACGGCGGGGTCTGCGCCACCTGTATTACGATAACGGCGGGGTTTGCGCCACCTGTATTACGGTAAAGGCGGGGTCTGCGCCACCTGTATTACGGTAACGGCGGAGTCTGCGCCACCTGTATTACAGTAATAGGACACTAGAGTGTCAGCCACCTGTACAGGGATAATGCAGCACCAGAGGCTGCTCCAGCTGCACTATAACAAGGCACCAGAGGCTGCTCCCCCTGTAGTACAGAACCTGACACCAGAGCTGCTCAGCCTATAGAATAATAATAATAATATCATTACCTGCTGCCAGACACAGCAATGGCTGCTCTCTGCTCCTGCTGCCTTGTGGGAATGATAGAAGGAAGGCGGAGCTCAGACCAGTGGAAAATGGCCGCCCCTCCTGACGTCACTACACGGCCAGGGAACCTATTGCTGCTGCAGCTGATGCCGGACTGGTCTACAAGAAAATGGCCGCCGGACTCCGGCACTGAGGACATATGTGGTAATATTCCTATTATAGCTTTACAGAGGACGGGGCTGTGGCCTGTGACAATACTTCCGAACTTAGCGTTCCACATACAGTGTCCGTGGAGATCAGGTAATGGCGTCTTACTATACAGGAGGAGCAGCCTGTGGTGTCCTGATATTATTATTATTATACAGGGGGAGCAGCCTGTGGTGTCCTGTTATTATTATTATACAGGAGGAGCAGCCTGTGGTGTCCTGTTATTATTATAATACAGGAGGAGCAGCCTGTGGTGTGTTGTTATTATTATAATAATAATAATAATACAGGGGGAGCGGACTGTGGTGTCCTGTTATTATTATTGAGAGGGAGCAGCCTGTGTTGTTGTTGTTATTATTATACAGGGGGAGCAGCCTTTGGTGTCCTGTTATTATTATAAAGGGGGAGTAGCCTGTGGTGTCCTGTTAATAAAGACATATGTTATTATTTTTATACAGGGGTGCAGCCTTTCGTGTCTTTGTTATTATTATTATTATTATTTTTATTATATGTAATTGTGGGGATTGAAAATATTGCTCAAATTCTAGGCTATATTAAAGCAGAGACCATAATATCCCTGGCATGTGTAACAGATGATAATTGGAGCAGTATGAAGCAAATGTATATCACACTCCTGGAAGTGTCACTGTGACGTCACTTATATCTATAGTAATACAGGGACATGACTGGGGAGGTGAGGGGATCTGGGAGTGTCACAGTGACAAGAGAAAGAACGTAGACTTCTTTGTGGGCGCACTCTTGTGAAGAAATAATGAGATATTCTCAAAGAATAAAACATAACTTTTATTACAAATTATTAACAATTTATTCAATCTCCTGAGAACAAATAATGTCTCTTGCCGCCTTTCCCCTGCCTGTCTCCTGCCACCTTTCCACTGCCTGTCTCCGTCCGCCTTTCCCCTGCCTGTCTCCTGCCACCTTTCCCCTGGCTGTCTCCTGCCGCCTTTCCCCTGCCTGTTTCCTGTCACCTTTCCCCTGCCTGTCTCCTACCACCCCCACCCTGCTGCCCACCTGCCTGTCTCCTGCCGCCTTTCCCCTGCCTGTCTCCTGCCACCTTTCCCCTGCCTGTCTTCTGCCACCTTTCCCTGCCTGTCTCCTGCCGCCTTTCCCCTGTAACATTTTCCCTGCCTGTCACCTGCAACCTTTCCCCTGCCTGTCTCCTGCAACCTTTCCCCTGCCTGTCTCCTGCAACCTTTCCACTGCTTGTTTCCTGCCACCTTTCCCTTGCCTGTCTCCTGCCTATCTCCTGCCGCCTTTCCACTGCCTGTCTCCTGCTGCCTTTCCCTGCCTATCTCCTGCCGCCTTTCCACTGCCTGTCTCCTGCTGCCTTTCCCTGCCTGTCTCCTGCCACCTTTCCCTTGCCTGACTCCTGCCGCCTTTGCTACACCATCGGCTGGATGTGTGAAACCTGAGGTCACGGAGACTGTACGCCGCAGCTCCATGAATAAGGCCATGAAATTTCCCTCAGGAGACCATGTCCCTTCACAACCAATTCTCACCCTTACACCACTCAATGGCTGCAGCCATACTCGTCTGACAACTCAGGACACATAGAGCATATGCTCCGTACGGGTCCTGCACATGAGCGGTATACCGAACATCAGTTCATTGTGACTCCACCCACAATAGCGCTACAATCTAGATCAGGCCCACTATGCAGTACAGCCTTATGGGGCTGGGTCACAGGAACCTCGGAGACACTGACCAGGACTCTATGGCTGTGGGGAAATAGGAGACTTAATGGCCACTCTATTCCACATTTACTATGTTACATGTGCAATATGTTTTATGTATTATATTTATTCTAAGGAACTCTAGCTGTCGGGAACGGAGTTTTTACTACACATCACACGTTCTGTATTCTCTCTGATTCACAAGGATGGACAAGGACAGGAGTCACAGGACTGAGAGTATAATAAATATCACCCTGGAGATCATCTACCTGCTGACTGGGGAGGTGAGTGGATCTGGGAGCGTCACAGTGACCTTATATCTATAATAATACAGGGACATGACTGGGGAGGTGAGAGGATCTGAGAGCATCACTGTGACCTTATATCTATAGTAATAATACAGGGACATGACAGGGGAGGTGAGTGGTTCTGGGAGTGTCACAGTGACCTCACTAATATCTATAGTAATAATACAGGGACCTGACTGGGGAGGTGAGTGAATCTGGGAGTGTCACAGTGACATCACTTATATCTATAGTAATAATACAGGGACATGACTGGGGAGGTGAGGAGATCTGGGAGCGTCACTGTGATGTCACTTATATCTATAGTAATAATACATGGACATGACTGGGGAGTTTGGGGGATCTGGGAGCATCACAGTAAAATCACTTATATCTATAGTAATAATACAGAGACATGACTGAGGAGGTAAGGGGATCTGGGAGTGACACAGTGATGTCACATATCTATATTAATAATATAGGGACCTGACTGGGGAGGTGAGAGGATCTGGGAATGTCACAGTGACATCACTTACATCTATAGTAATACTATAGGGACATGACTGGTGAGGTGAGGGGACCTGGGAGTGTCACAGTGACATCACATATCTATAGTAATAATAAAGGGACATAATTGTGGAGGTGAAGGAATCTGGGAGTGTCACAGTGACTTCACTTATTTCTATAGTAATAATACAGGGACATGACTGGGGAGGTGAGGGGATCTGGGAGTGTATATATCGATATTTGATGTCTCCACCATTACACAGGATTACACAATAGTGAAGAAGACATCCAATGAGTATGAGACACCCAGCAGCCATCTCCGTGTATCAGGAAGACTAAGTAGAACCCAGAGCCCCATCACGGTGCCTCCACCTCACTCACTGACACATGAGAGACACAATGATCAGAAGATCCTGGAACTCACCAACAAGATCATTCAGTTGCTGACTGGAGAGGTGACTGCTGGGAATGGGGCATTATACAGTAACCCCGGGGGACGTGTCTGGGTGATGACTGGAGAGGTGACTGCCGGGAATGGAGCATTATACAGTAACACCAGGGGACGTGACTGGGTGATGACTAGAGAGGTGACTGTCGGGAATGGTAGATTATACAGTAACACCATGGAATGTGTCTGGGTGATAACTGGAGAGGTGACTGCTGGGAATGGGACATAATACAGTTACAGCGGGGGACGTGTCTGACTGAAGACTGGAGAGGTGACTGCTGGGAATGGTACATTATACAGTAATACCGGGGGACGTGTCTGCATGATAACTGGAGAGGTGACTGCTGGGAATGGGGCATTATACAGTAACACCAGGGGATGTGTCTGGGTGATGACTGGAGAGGTGACTGCTGGGAATGGGACATTATACAGTAACACCAGGGGATGTGTCTGGGTGATGACTGGAGAGGTGAGTACTGGGAATAGGACATTATACAGTAACACCGGGGAACTCGTCTGGGTGAAGACTGGAGAGGTGACTGCTGGGAATGGGATATTATACAGTAACACCAGTGGATGTGTCTGGGTGATCACTGGAGAGCTGACTGCTGGGAATGGGACATTATATAGTAACACCAGGGGATGTGTCTGGGTGATGACTGGAGACGTGACTGCTGGGAATGTGACATTATATATATAGTAACACCAGGGGACGTGTCTGGGTGGTGACTGCTGGGAATGGGACATTATACAGTAACACCAGGGGTTGTGTCTGGGTGATGACTGGAGAGGAGACTGCTGGGAATGGGGCATTATACAGTTACACCAGGGGATGTGTCTTGGTGATGACTGGAGTGGTGACTGCTGGAATGGGGTATTGTACATATTATACAGTAACACCTGGGGATGTGTCTTGGTGATGAATGGAGAGGTGACTGCTGGGAATGGGACATTATACAGTAACACCAGGGGATGTGTCTGGGTGATGACTGGAGAGGTGACTGCTGGGAATGGGGCATTATACAGTAATACCAGGGGATGTGTCTAGGTGATGACTGGAGAGGTGAGTGCCGGGAATTGGGCATTATACAGTAACACCGGGGATGTGTCTGGGTGATGACTGGAGAGGTGACTGCTGGGAATGGGGCATTATACAGTAACACCGGGGGATGTGTCTGGGTGATTACTGGAGAGGTGACTGCTGGGAATGGGACATTATACAGTAACACCAGAGGACGTGTCTGGGTGATGACTGGAGAGGTGACTGCTGGGAATGGGACATTATACAGTAACACCAGGGGACGTGTCTGGGTGATGACTGGAGAGGTGACTGCTGGGAATGGGACATTATACAGTAACACCAGGGGATGTGTCTGGGTGATAACTGGAGAGGAGACTGCTGGGAATGGGGCATTATACAGTAACACCAGGGGACGTGTCTGGGTGATGACTGGAGAGGTGACTGCTGGGAATGGGACATTATACAGTAACACCAGGGGATGTGTCTGGGTGATGACTGGAGAGGTGACTGCTGGGAATGGGGCATTATACAGTAACACCAGGGGTTGTGTCTGGGTGATGACTGGAGAGGTGACTGCTGGGAATGGGACATTATACAGTAACACCAGGGGACGTGTCTGGGTGATGACTGTATCACTGTGTGTGTCATGTTCCTATAAGGTGTCAGGATGTCACTGTCTATGTCTCCATGCAGGAGGGGGAGTATATAGAGGAACACGGGGGTCTGTACGAGGACGTGATGATGGATAATCACCGGCCCCTCACATCACTTGGTAAGAGGAGACTGTCATGTATTGTACAGGGGAGAGCAGGTATGGGGGCCCCCTATATACACACATCACCTGATAATCACATATATACACTGTACTCAGTCACTGTGTGTCTCCTACAGATGGACCCAGTAACAGAGATACCCCAGAGAGATGTCCCCGTCCTCTGTATTCCCAGGATTGCACAGAGGAGAATCACAGGATTCCACAGGAGGATCAGGTAGGTGGGATTTTGGGTCTTACCAATATACCAAAGTGACTGTCACTATATGATCTGTAGAGAAGCTGTGTGTCTTATACACTGATATTATACTGTTTCACCTCAGTTTAATTAGACTGTATGCAAATGTCATTATAGTGTTTGTTTTTTTTCTTTTTAGGTAGAACGTCTGTCTAATACTAAAATACCAGATATAGAGGGAGAAGAAGAGACGTATGTGACTGATATAAAGGCAGAAGATATAGAGGGAGAAGAAGAGACGTATGTGACTGATATAAAGGCAGAAGATATAGAAGGAGAAGAAGAGACGTATGTGACTGATATAGAGGCAGAAGATATAGAGGGAGAAGAAGAGACGTATGTGACTGATATGAAGGCAGAAGATATAGAGGGAGAAGAAGAGACGTATGTGACTGATATAAAGGCAGAAGATATAGAGGGAGAAGAAGAGACGTATGTGACTGATATGAAGGCAGAAGATATACAGGGAGAAGAAGAGACGTATGTGACTGATATAAAGGCAGAAGATATAGAGGGAGAAGAAGAGACGTATGTGACTGATATAAAGGCAGAAGATATAGAGGTAGAAGAAGAGACGGATGTGAGAGATATGAAGGCAGAAGATATAGAGGGAGAAGAAGAGACGTGTGTGACTGATATAAAGGCAGAAGATATAGAGGGAGAAGAAGAGACGTATGTGACTGATATAAAGGCAGAAGATACAAAGGGAGAAGAAGAGACGTATGTGACTGATATAAAGGCAGAAGATACAGAGGGAGAAGAAGAGACGTATGTGAGGGGTGATCAGCAGTGTAAGGAGGAGGAGATCCCTACAGATATCAGCACAGGTGAGTAATAAACACTTATTACAGAAGTCACATATTCTCATTGTTCAGTCACTACAACAATCTCTTATCCTACACCCTCCTCTGTCAGTACAGACTAATGATGGAAATGTATCTGCCCAGTGGTGCAGTGGTGTAGTCTAGGACCATCAGCCCTGTTTTCAGTTGGGTGTTTATAAAACAACTCTTGTGGCTGGCCCCACCATTGGATACAATGGAGCGCCTATGCGCTACATTGTATCTTCAGTGCGCAGCCTGACTGACAGTTCAGGCGCGCACAGCCAATCAGGAGAGTGCCGTGACGTGGCGCTCCCTGATTGGCTGAAGGGACCTTCTTTGACAGGAGTAACGGGGGGTCCCGCTTGACGGGGAAAGGGGTCCCATGTGTAAACATGGGACCCCTTTCAGTGCGTGGTCCGGGTAATGCGTTTTACTATTTTGCCAAGTACGTGGATTACAAACAGAAGAGGACCGATCTACACAGGATTGTTGTGAGTATAATTTTATTTACAGGTACCACGTGGATTCTACGTGGAGAAGGGGACCGACTCTTTGTGTCAACATAGGTAAGTATGTGTGTATGTCGGTGTGCATGTATGTAATAGAGTTGTACTGTCACGGTGTGTGTGTCCTGTTTTTATTTGGGTATTTTTTGTAGTAGAACTACAGGTACCAGCGGGCCCGTTTCCCCCCCGCATGCTGGTACTTGTGGTTCTCCAAGTACCAGCTTGCGGGGGAGGCTTGCTTGGACTTATAGTTCTGCTACAAAAAACAATATTCTTTTTTTTAGACAAAAGGCTATCAGCCTCCCATCCGCCGCCCTTGGATGGGGAGGGACAGCCTCGGGCTTCACCCCTGGCCCTTGGGTGGCTGGAGGGCCGGGACCCCTTGATTTAAGGGGTCCCCACTCCTCCAGGGTACCCTGGCCAGGGGTGACTAGTTGGGGATTTAATGCCAGGGCCGCAGGGACCTATATAAAAGTGTCCCCCGGCTGTGGCATTATCTCTCTGACTAGTGGAGCCCGGTGCTGGTGTTAAAAATATGGGGGACCCCTATGCTTTTTGTCCCCCGTATTTTTGGCACCAGGACCAGGTGCAGAGCCCTGTGCTGGTTGTTAAAATAAGGGGGATCCCCTGACAATTTTTCCCCTGTATTTTTACAACCAGGACCGGCTCAAAGAGCCCGAGGCTGGTTGTGCTTAGGAGGGGGGACCCCACGCAATTTTTTTCTGAATTTTTACCACTTTAAAAACTGATTTAAGGTACACAATGAAGCCCTGCACGGATCTCACAGATCCGGCCGGGATTTCTTGTGTTTTGTCAGGCAGTGTTTTACTCATCACTCCCGTAAAACACTGCCTGACATTACGAATCACATCGACATCGGAAAAAACGAATGAGGAAAACTCGGTAGCTTAGTAAATGACCGTATCAGAATTCAAAATTTGCAGCAAAATGCACCCGATACCATTCGAGATCAAACACCCTTAAAAACGGCTAAAACACGAATATTAGTAAATAAGCCCCCTAGTGGGTACAGATGTCATACTTAGAGAAAGGACATCCTTTTTTGGATTCTGGATTGGGTGGTCCTCACATCTTCAAGGTCGGTGTACTCCAGACAAAAGTTGCTTGCCAATCAACGTCCTGGAACTTCGGGCACTCTACAGCGCTTTCTTTCAGGCTCAGGATCTCCTCCAAGGCAGGCCTGTTCAGATTCAGTTCGACAATGTCACTGCAGTTGTCTATCTAGACCACCAAGGGGGCACTCTCAGCCATCTGGCTATGGCAAAGGCTGAGACTCACCTTCCGGCCATCTCAGCTGTGTTTCTACCAGGAATCCTCAACTGGGGAGCAGACTTCCTCAGTCGGCAGAATGTCCACAGCAGCGAATGGGCTCTGCACCCTGAAGTGTTCCAGAACCTGGTAAACAGATGGGGTCTGCCGGATGTAGACCTCATGAACTTGCATCACAATCACAAGGTCCCAATCTATAGATCCAGGACCAAAGATCCGCAGGCAGCATTCGTGGACATTTTATCAGTACGGTGGACCTTCCTTCAGGGATACCTGTTTTCTCCAGTATCGCTGTTACCCAGATTTCATTGCAAGTTTAAACGTGAAGGAGGCCCCATTATACTGATTACTCCCATATGGCCTAGGCACCATTGGTCCGCTGATCTGCAAAATGTATCCATAGACATGCCATTCCTACTGCCACAGCGAGCAGACTTGTTGTCTCGGGGTCCCTGTCTGCATCGGAACCTGGCTCGACTGTCTTTGATGGCTTTGCTCATGAGTCATCAGTCTTCAGAGCTATGGGGTTCTCGGATGCAGTGATATAGACCATTTGCGTCTTCAACCCGCATCTATTACCTGATTTGACATGCTTATTTTCAGTGGTGTGCGCCTAGGCGCTATGACCCTCCTACCTTTTTAGGGTCTCCAAGGTACTGGCCTTTCTACAAGCAGGGTTAGACCTTGGTCTTTGCCTAGCATTCCTGAAAGTACAAGTTTCTGCACTATCAGTGTGGTTTCAATGACAGATTGCTCCACTACAAGATGGGCGTACCTTTTTTCAAGGAATACTCCATATCCAGCCTACCTTTGTACATCCAGTGGCCCCTGGGATTTATCCCTTGTCTGGCAAGCTCTTAAGACTTCCCCATTTGAGCCTTCAGAGTCAGTGGACCTTAAGTGGCTGTCTGTAAAGGTGTTATATCTCCTGGCTATTGCCTCTATGAGAATGGTGTCTGATTTAGGAGTGCTTTCCTGTCCTTCGTTTCTGATCTTCCATCAAGATAGGGCAGTTCTCCAGACCAAGGTGAGGCACCTTCCTAAGTTGGTGTCCAAGTTTCATCTAAATACAGAGATAGTGGTTCCAGCCTTTTAGTCCTTGTTATGCACACCAGTGCCAGCAGGAATGTACTGATGTCTGAACGGAGAGGGATGCAAAACAAATGAACTCACAGACAGACTGGGGAATATGACATTACATACACAGAAGGTGATAGAGTAACAAAATAAACACAAAGTGAACAGAGAAGCCCAAAGGCTAAGAAACTTGGTGTCTCCCTAGTATTAGGAATGCTCAGATGGAAAGAAGCGAGATGTTGTGATTTAATACGTAGAGAACCCGAAATGCTGTTGCTAAGGGTAACAGCAAAACCCTAAAGGGTTACCAACGGGTGTGGCAGTAAACTCCTTGGTCAGAGATGGAATAATAGACACAAGGAGAGTCTCCACAATCCTAGTCCTCACTTGCAGTGCACCGGTTCAGCTTACTGCCACTAAACTGACACCTGGACACCTTGCACAGTGAGAAACGATTTTGGCAGGCAAGTCTGAGAATACAGCCGCAAACTTGCTAGGTTCACAGAATAGCAAAAGAACCCCAGCAGGTTAAACGACTGACTCGAGTCTTACTGCTAGGTCTGGATTGGCAGAGTGTAGTACCAAATCCCAAGGCCTATTTGCAGTAAGCAACAAGCAAATACAAAGTTACACAGTACTAGCTAACTTTCAGGAACTGACTAACCAACAAAGATTCAGCTGTATCTGCCTAACCTGAGAAGAGGGTTTATATAGCAGGTGCTGTCCACGCCCCACTCAGACCTCACAAACTGTGAGCACAAAAACCAGCACCGGATCCCCTGCCGTGCAGAACCTGTAACCACTGCACAGCAAAAGACCCGAACCGGAGTATCAGCTGCGCTCAGGTTACTCCGCTAGCACTTGCCTCCCGGTTGCCATGACGACGTGGCAGCACAGGGCAGGAGACCCTAACAGTCCTATTGGCTGGTGAGGCCTTGGAGGTGGTTAATAAGGATTTATGTGGAAAGTACCAGAGTGATTAGGAAAACGGATTCTCTATCTGTCCTGTATGGATTCTATAAGCAAGGTTGGCCAGCTAGTAAACAAACGCTGTCCAGGTGGCTTTGCATGACTATTGCAGAGGCTTACATTCAAGCTGATCTTCCTGTTCCGGTCTCTGCTCATTCAATAAGTTCAGCAGGTCCCTCATGGGTGGCTCGCTGAGGTGCTACTGCTGAACAACTCTGCAAGACAGCTACGTTGTCTTCTATTAACACGTTCCTGAGGTTTTTATGCCTTTTGATACCTTTGCCTCTCAGGAAGCTTCCTTAGGGCGTCGGATTCTCCTGTCTACTCAGGAGCGTCCCCACTCTTAGGGGAAACTGCTTTAGGACATCCCCAATGTAAGGACTGTGGATCACTATGGATCCTGATGAAGAAAACAAGAGTTTTGTTAGACTTACCATGGTGAACTCTTTTTCTTCGAGGTCCATAGGATCCACAGTGCGCCCACCCTGACACACCTGTCTTGGGGAAATACTTTTCTCTTACGTCCTAGAGGATACTGTGTGTGTGTGTGTGTGTGTGTGTGTCCCTTTCACAATCATGTCCAGGGACTGTATCTCTTGTACTGCAGTATGTCTCTCATCCCCTGAGGACTCACTACCCTGCACCCAAGATAGTGCTCCCTCTCAAGCTAGTGGGGCTGAACCCCCGTGGTTGGCTTCTATTAAAAGGATGATTTCTAATATTTGCACTAAGCTATCTCATAGTGAAAGGGAGACACAATTCTTAAGGCAGTCTATGGATGACCTGATCAACAAAGATTCAGCTCCCATACCTGTGTCTCAATCCCTCGCCATTTGCCTACAAAAGTGTACTCTGGCCCAAGTCATGCAGGGTGACACTGATCCGGATCCGGATAATATGGATGCCAGTGGGGGGGGGGGGGGGGGGGGTGCTGCCTGTCACAGGGTATCCAGGCCCTCATAGAGGCGGTTAGAACTGTCTTACATATTCCTGTCAGGGCAGAGGAAGTAATTGAGGAATATTACTTTAATACAAAAAAAGAAATCCTCAGCTACTTTTCCGGCTTCAAAGGCGTTAAATGTCCTCTTTGAAGAAGCTTGGGTGAACCCTGACCAAAAATGTCAGATCCCAAAAAGGTTAATTTCTTCCTTCCCCTTTACTTTGGAGGATAGAAAAAAAAGGAAAACCCATCGATAGTGGACGCATCTGTGTCCAGGTTGTTGCGAAAGATAATCTTACCGGTTCCCGGGGCGGCGTCCTTAAAGGATGCGGCTGACCGTAAGGTTGAGACCACTCTCAAATCTATATACTCGTTGGCTGGGGTAGCCCAGAGACCCAATATTGCTTGTGCATGAATCACTACGGCAATTGCAAGATGGTCTGATAATCTAATTGAAGATTTAGATTCACTAACCAGGGATGACATTATTTTACTCCTACAGCACATCCAAGATGCTGCTAACTTCATGGTGGAGACCATAAAAGAAATTGGTTTACTCAACGCATGCACCACTGCCATGGCAGTGTCAGCACGCAGGGAATTGTGGCTTCGCTCTTGGACTGCGGATGCAGATTCTAGAAAAGGCGTGGAGAGCCTACCATTCACGGGTGAGGCTCTGTTTGAAGATGAACTAGATACTTGGATATCTAAGGCCACTGCGGGTAAGTCTACATACCTTCCTTCTGCAGCTCCCCAGCTAGGAAAACCTACTCTGCTCCGACTTTGCAGTCCTTTTGGACAGCTAAATTTAAAAACAAGTCCAAGGGTTCTTCTACAGCCTTCAGAGGCGGTAAAGGTGAACCCAGAATAGCCGTAGCTGCAGGTTCTCAGGAACAAACCTCTGGTACTGCTTCCTCAAAGCCTTCAGCATGACAGTGGACCACACTGCCTGGAAGACAGGCAGGTGGGAGCCCGGATACATTATTTCAGTCACATCTGGGCAACGTCATGCCTAGATCCCTAGGTGAATGATCTTATCGCACAGGGATACAGACTGGAATTTCAAGAACTACCACCTCCCAGATTCTTCAAATCCGGCTTACCATTTTCTCCAGAAGCAAGTTTGACCTTACAGGCAGCAATTCAAAAACTGGTACAGACTCAGGTGATTGTTCCAGTTCCACCTCACCTAAAAAACAAGGGTTATGATTCCAAACTGTTTGTGGTGCCGAAACTGAACGGTCCGGTATGACCCATTTTAAACCTCAAGTCTCTGAACCCATATTTAAAGGTGTTCAAATTCAAGATGGAGTCTCTGAGAGCGGTGATCTCAGGTCTAGAGGATGGGGAATTCCTGATGTCTCTGGACATCAAGGATGCGTACCTTCATGTCCCGATTTGGCCGCCTCATCAGGCTTATCTCAGGTTTGCGTTACAGGAATGCCACTACCAGTTCCAGGCACTGCCATTTGGACTCTCTATGGCGCCACAGGTGTTCACCAAGGTGATGGCAGAGTTGATGTTGCTCCTCCACTTGCGGGGAGTGAACATAATACCGTACCTTGATGACCTGCTAATCAAAGCACCGTCCAGGGAGAAGTTGTTACACAGCATTGCCCTCTCAACGACGTTACTCCAGGATCACGGGTGGATTCTGAACCTGCCAAAATCTCACCTGGAACCAACACGGAGGATTTAGTTCCTGGGAATGATACTGGATACAGAGGCGCGGAGGGTATTCCTCCCAATGGAAAAGGCATTGGTGATCCAGTCGATTGTACGGGACGTTCTAAGGCCGACCCGGATTTCGGTGCACCTGTGCAATTCGCCTCTTGGGGAAGATGGTGGCCCCTTACTGATCTCTGCAATATGGAATGTTTCACGTAAGGCCCTTCCAGCTGGATCTGTTGGACAAATGGTCCGGATCGCATCTCCACATGCACCAGATGATACGTCTGTCGCCAAGAGCCAGGATTTCTCTTCTGTGGTGGCTTCAGACTTCTCACCTAGCCGAAGACCGAAGGTTCAGGATTCAAAATTGGATTCTGCTACCCACAGACGCAAGCCTCTGTTGTTGGGGAGCAGTCACCCAAGGGGAACAGTTCCAAGCAAAATGGTCAAGTCAAGAATCTATTCTTCCGGTGAACATTCTGGAACTTGGGGCCGTATACAACGCCCTTCTACAGGCATCCCATCTTCTTCAAGATCAGGCCATACAAGTTCAGTCGGACAATGTTACGGCAGTAGCATACATAAACCGACAAGGCGGAACGAAAAGCAGAACTGCAATGTTAAAGGTAAAAAGGATTCTCCTCTGGGCATGAAGACATGCGGTGGCGTTGTTGGCAATCTTCATTCCGGGAGTGGACAACTGGGAAGCGAACTCCCACGGCAGACATGACCTCCATCCAGGAGAGTGGGGCCTTCACCCGCAGGTGTTCGAGTCCCTGGCACTTCGGTGGGGAATTCCCCAAATCGACAAGAGGGCCTCTCATCTCAACAAGAAGCTTAAGCGATATTGTTCCAGGTTGAGAGACCCGCAAGCAGTGGCTAGCGGACTCTCTGGTGACTCAGTGGGTCTACCAGATGGTCTACTTGTTTCCACCACTTCCGTTAATCCCAAGGATTCTCAAAAGAATAAAAAGGGAAAAGGTTCAAGCAATTCTTATTGCTCTGGACTGGCCAAGAAGGGCCTGATACGCGGATCTACTGGAGTTGCTCCTGGAGGACCTGTGGCCTCTTCCTCTTCGAGAGGATCTTCTACATTCGTCTATCAAGACTTACCGCGGCTAAGTTTGACGGCATGGAGGTTGAGCGTCAAATTCTAGCCCAGAAAGGGATTCCGGATAAGGTTATTCCAACCTTGATCCAAGCCAGAAAGGGGGTAACGGCTAAACATTACCACCGTATTTCGAAGAAATAAGTCTCTTGGTGTGAGAACAGGAAAATTCCTGTGATGGAATTTAAGCTGGGACGATTTCTCCTTTTTCTGCAGGCAGGAGTGGATGTGGGCCTCCGTTTGGGCTCCTTGAAAGTCCAGATTTCGGCCTTGTCCATTTTCTTTCAGAAGAAATTGGCATCTCTTCCTGAGGTTTAGACTTTTTTGAAGGGTGTTCTGCACATCCAACCACCCTTTGTGCCTCCTATGGCACCTTTGGATCTCAACGTGGTGTTGCAGTTCCTCCAATCGGATTGGTTTGAGCCTTTACAGGCAGCGGACGTTAAGTTTCTTACGTGGCAGACAGTTACACTGTTGGCCCTGGCTTCGGGCAGGCGCGTGTCGGAACTGGCGACATTGTCTCACAAGAGCCCCTACTTGATTTTTCATGAGGATCGCGCTGAGCTCAGAACTCGTTAGCAGTTCCTTCCTAAGGTGGTGTCTGCATTTCACATCAACCAGCCTGTTGTGGTTACGGTGATTACCAACACCTCTGATTCTTCAAAGTCCTTAGATGTTGTGAGGGCTTTGAAAGTTTATGTGAAGCGGACGGCTTGTCACAGAAAATCTGACTTGCTGTTTGTTTTCCATGATCCCAATAAAATTGGGTGCCCTGCTTCAAAGCAGTCTATTGATCGCAGGATCAGGCTTACTATCCAGCATGCTTATTCTACGGCAGGCTTGCCGGTGCCGAAATCGGTTCAGGCCCACTCTACTTGGTTGGTGGTTTCTTCCTAGGCAGCTGCCACGGGTGTCTCTGCTTTACAGCTTTGATGAGCGGCTACTTGGTCAGGGTCGAACACGTTTGCTAAGTTCTACAAGTGCGATGCTTTGGCCGCTGATGACCTTCAGTTTGATCAATCAGTTCTGCAGGAACCTCCGCACTCTCCCACCCGTTTTGGGAGCTTTGGTGCATCCCCATGGTACTAAATGGACCCCAGTATCCTCTAGGATGTAAGAGAAAATAGGATTGTAATTACCTACCGGTAAATCCTTTTCTCGTAGTGCGTAGAGGATGCTGGGCACCCGCCCGGTGCTTCGTTTTTCTGCACTGTTACTTGGTAAAGTATTAATATTGTTGGTTCAGCCATTGCTGTTCCTTTTCAAGTTTGGTTAGCTTGGCTTTCCTCTTGGTTGTGTGTGCTGGTTTGAATCTCACTACTGGAATATACAAAAAAGAAGAAGCAGGAACTAGCGCTGCATAGTACACATAAATCTGAAGGTGATCCTTTGTAGTTTCTGTGGGATCCACTACTTTATCTCTCTGTGGAATTACACTTACAGCTAATTTCTATCACGCGTGTCCATAAAGGTATCTTTATATCTGAAACAATGTGCTGTCCCCACACAAATAAAAACGGTACACACTTACAGGATATTTCTGTCTTGCGTGTCCATAAAGGTATCTTTTACTGCATGAAGATATTCAGTAGCGGAAAGGCCCCCAAAAGACTTCACATGATATATAGGTATGCAGGACAACTTACATTAGCTTCCTTTCCCGTGTGCCCATAAAGATATCTTTTATCTGGTACGTCGTCCCAAAGAAGGATTCAGCAAGATGATTTCCACAAGAGAAAGTTGTGGAAATCATCTTGCTAAATTAAAGTGTTAAAAATCTCAAAAAAAATTTGCGTGGAGTCCCCCCCTCCTAAGCATAACCATAACTCTTTGAGCTGGTCCTGGTTGTAAAAATACGGGGGGGAAATTGACAGGGGTTTCCCCCCATATTTTAACAACCAGCACAGGGCTCTGCACCTGGTCCTGGGGCAAAAAATACCGGGGACAAAAAGTGTAGGGGTCCCCTGTATTTTTAACACGAGCAACGGGCTCCACTAGTCAGAGAGATAATGCCACAGCCGGGGGACACTTTTATATTGGTCCCTGCGGTCCTGGCATTAAATCCCCAACTAGTCACCCCTGGCCGGGGTACCTTGGAGGAGTGGGGGCCCCTTAAATCAAGGGGACCCCCCCCTCCAGCCACCCAAGGGCCAGGGGTGAAGCCTGAGGCCCCCCCCCCATCCAAGGGCGGCGGATGGGAGGCTGATAGCCTTTTGTCTAAAAAAAAGAATATTGTTTTTTGTAGCAGAACTATAAGTCCCAGCAAGCCTCCACCGCAAGCTGGTATTTGGAGAACCACAAGTACCAGCATGCGGGGGGGGGGAGGGCACACTGGTACCTGTACTTCTACTACAAAAAAATACCCAAATAAAAAAAAACCCACACACACCTTGATAGTAAAATTTGATTAAACATACATTACACATTACATTCATACATACTTACCTATGTTGACATGAAGCAGTCGGTCCTCGTCTCCAGTAGAATCCCGGGGTACCTGTAAATAAAATTATACTCACAAAAAATCCTGTGTAGATCGGTCCTCTTTAAGTTTGTAATCCAGGGACTTGGCAAAATAAAAAAAACGGATTACCCGAACCACGCACTGGCGGGACCCCCGTGACTGCTGTCAAAGAGGGTCCCTTCAGCCAATCAGGGAGCGCCACGTCATGGCACTCTCCTGAGCTGTCAGTCAGGCTGCGCACTGTAGATACAATGTAGCGCATAGGCGCTCCGTTGTATCCAATGGTGGGAACTTTGCGGTCTGCGGTAGACCGCGAGGTTAAGTGGGGTCACTCTTGTGGTTGGCCCCACTTAAGCTTGCGGTTCCTGTAAATTCTTGGGCTGTCTTGCATGAACTGCACGTTTGAGATCTCCCCAGAGTGGCTCAATGATATTGAGGTCAGGAGACTGAGATGGCCACTCCAGAAGCTTAACTTTATTCTGCTGTAGCCAATGACAGGTCGACTTGGCCTTGTGTTTTGGATCATTGTCATGTTGGAACGTTCAAGTATGTCCCATGCGCAGCTTCCGGGCTGATGAGTGCAAAATGTTACTCCAGTATTTTCTGATAACATGCTGCATTCATCTTGCCATCAATTTTGACCAAGTTTCCAGTGCCTTTGTAGCTCACACATCCCCAAAATATCAGCGATCCACCTCCGTGTTTCACAGTAGGAATGGTGTACCTTTCATCATAGGTCTTGTGGACTCCTCTCCAAACGTAACGTTTATGGTTGTGGCCAAAAAGTTCAATTTCTCCTTCGTCCTAGAGGATGCTGGGGACTCCAAAAGGACCATGGGGTATAGACGGATCCGCAGGAGACATGGGCACACTATAAGACCTTGAATGGGTGTGAACTGGCTCCTCCCTCTATGCCCCTCCCCCAGACCCCAGTTAGATTCTGTGCCCAGAGGAGACTGGTCACACTATAGGGGAGCTCTCCTGGGTTTCTCTAAAAGACTTTGGTTAGATTTATTTTTTTCAGGGAGCACTGCTGGCTGCATCGTGGGACTGAGGGGAGAGAAGCAGACCTACCTCTGTGAGACTGATAGGCTCTGCTTCTTAGGCTACTGGACACCATTAGCTCCAGAGGGTCCGATCACTTGGGTCGCCTAGCTGCTCGTTCCCGGAGCCGCGCTGCCGTCCCCCTCACAGAGCCAGAAGATCGAAGACGGGTGAGTAACCAAAGCAAAGAAGACATCTGAAGGCGACAAAGACTTCAGTCTTCCTGAGGTACCGCGCAGCGGTCACGCTGCACGCCATTGCTCCCGCACACACAGGCACTGCATGGGTGTGCGCCCTGGGCTGCAATATAAACCTCTTTTGGGCAATATCTGGCTAAAATAAAGTGCATAGGCACTGTTTTGAGACCCCCGCCAGTATTATTATAGCGGGACCGAAGCGCGCCTTGTAGGGGGCAGGGCTTCCTCCTCAGCTCTGACCAGCGCCATCTTCTCTCTACAGCTTGCTGCAGAGACGCTGCTCCTGGCCCTTCACTGCTGTCACAAGTAACAGGGTGCTAAAAATGAAGGGGGGGGGCACATAATTTGGTGATTGGTTGTATTATATTACAAGCGCTTATAGGTCTGGGGCATTGTGCTTTTCAGACAGGTGTGGCGCTGGGCGTGAGCTGGCAAACTCCTTCTCTGTCTCTCTGAAAGGCCTTATTGTGGGTGTGTCCCCTTTAGCCCAGTGTGTGTGGGGGTGTCGGTACGTGTGTCGACATGGCAGAAACTGAATGCTCTTCCCAGGAGGAGGTTAGTGTGAGAGCTGAACAAAATGAAGGAGCGACTCTGTCGGCACCGCCGACTGCTGATTGGGTTGATATGTGGAATGTGTTGAATACCAGTCTGGCTTTGTTGCATAAGAGGTTGGACAAATCTGAGTCTCAGAACCAAGCATGGAGGCAATCCATGGGAGACGTGGTACCACACTCTCAGGCCCCCTCGGGGTGCCAAAAACGTTCATTTACCCAGATAGCAGACACTGATACCGACACGGATTCTGATTCCAGTGTCGAATATAATGATGTGAAGTAACATCCTAAGGTGGCTAAGAGTATTCAGTACATGATTGTGGCTATAAAAGACGTGTTACATATTACGGAAGATCCCGCTGTCCCTGAGACAAGGGTCTGTGTGTATAAGGGGAAGAAACCGGAGGTTACATTCCCTCCCTCTCATGAACTGAATGCTCTTTTTGAAAAAGCCTGGGAAACGCTAGACAAGAGGTGGCACATTCCCAGGGGAATTGCTATGGGATACCCGTTTCCTTCTCAGGATAGGGTTGAGTGGGAGGCCACACCCACGGTAAACAAAGCTCTAGCGCGCTTATCCAAGAAAGTGGCGCTACCATCTCCTGAAATGGCGACCCTTAAAGATCCTGCTGATCGGAGGCAGGAAGCTACCTTGAAATCTATTTATGTCACGACAGGTACACTCCTCAGACCGGCTGTCGCTTCGGCGTGGGTGAGTAATGCGATTGAAAAGTGGGCGGATAACTTGTCATCGGACATAGACACCCTGGATCGAGATAGCGTGCTGTTGACTCTGGGTCACATCAGGGATGCTGCAGTCTATTTAAAAGAGACGGCGAGAGATATTGGCCTCTTGGGATCAAGGGCCAATGCCATGGCAGTCTCGGCTACAAGGGCGTTGTGGACTCATCAATGGAATGGTGATGCTGATTCTAAGAAGGCTATGGAGGCTCTGCCCTATAAGGGTGGGGTTTTGTTTGGTGAAGGCCTTGCGGACCTGGTTTCTACAACTACCGCGGGTAAGTCCTCTTTTCTGCCTTTTGTTCCTCCACAGCAAAAGAAAACGCCTGCATATCAATTGCAGTCCTTTCGGTCGCAGAAATTCCGGAAAGGACGTGGGTCATCCTTCCTTGCGGAAAGAGATAAGAGGAAAAATATCGCCGGCTGTGGCAAGCTCCCAGGAGCAGAAGTCCTCCCCGGCTTCTGCCAAATCCACCGCATGACGCTGGGGCTCCCCTGCGGGAGTCCGCACCGGTGGGAGCGCGTCTTCAACTCTTCAGTCAGGTCTTGCTTCTCTCGGGCCTGGATTCTTGGGTACTGGAAATTGTGACCCAAGGTTACAAGCTGGAGTTTCAATTCGTTCCCCCATGCTAATTTTTCAAATCGGCCTTGCCAGCTTCTTTTCCGGAAAGAGAGGTAGTGTGTGCGGCAATACAAAAGCTGTGTCAGCAGCGGATCATTGTTGAGGTTCCCCCGTCACAGCGAGGAGAAGGGTTTTATTCAAGCCTGTTTGTGGTCCCGAAGCCGGACGGCTCGGTCAGACCAATTCTGAATTTAAAATCCCTCAATGTGTATTTGAAAAGTTTCAAATTCAAGATGGAGTCTCTCCGAGCGGTGATCTCTAGTCTGAAGGGGGGGGGGGATTTTATGGTGTCAGTCGACATAATGGATGCTTATGTGCATGTCCCCATTTATCCTCCTCATCAGGCGTACCTGAGGTTCACTGTTCAGGATTGTCACGACCAATTTCAGACGTTGCCGTTTGGTCTTTCCATGGCCCCGAGGATTTTCACCAAGGTAATGGTGGAAATGATGGTACTCCTGCGCAAGCAAGGGGTCACAATTATCCCGTACTTGGACGATCTCCTGATAAAGGTGAGATCACAGGAGCAGTTGCTAAAAAGCCTTGCGCTCTCCCTGCAGGTGCTGCAACAGCATGGCTGGCTCCTAAATTTGCCAAAGTCACAGTTTATTCCGACAGCTCAGCTGTCGTTTTTGGGCATGATCCTGGACACGGAACGGCAGAGGATTTTCTCCCGTTAGAAAAAGCTCAGGAAATCCAGAACATGGTCAAGGAACTTCTGAAACCGCCAAGAGTGTTGATTCATCAATGCACTCGAGTGCTGGGGAAAATGGTTGCGGCCTACGAGGCCATTCTGTTTGGCAGGTTCCATGCAAGAACGTTTCAGTGGGACCTACTGGACAAGTGGTCAGGGTCCCATCTACAGATGCACCGGAAAATAACTCTGTCGCCCAGGACCAGGGTTTCTCTCCTGTGGTGGCTCCAAAGTTCTCACCTTCTAGAAGGTCGCAGGTTCGGCATCCAAGATTGGATTCTGGTGACCACGGACGCGAGTCTCCGAGGTTGGGGAGCAGTCACACAGGGAAAAAATTTCCAGGGAAAATGGTCAAGCCAGGAGGCTTGTCTGCACATAAACATTCTGGAATTAAGGGCAATTTACAACAGCCTGCTACAAGCGGAACATCTTCTTCGCGACCTGCACGTCCTGATTCAGTCGGACAACATAACAGCCGTGGCGCACATAAAACGCCAGGGTGGAATGAAGAGCAGAGCGGCGATGACGGAGGCCACCAGGATCCTTCGCTGGGCGGAAAAGCATGCAAGCGCTCTGTCAGCGGTCTTCATTCCAGGCGTGGACAGCTGGGAAGCAGACTTCCTCAGCAGACACGATCTCCATCCAGGAGAGTGTGGTCTTCATCAAGAGGTCTTTGCAGAAGTGACAAGTTGTTGGGGACTTCCTCAAATAGACATGATGGCGTCGCGCCTCATCAAGAAGCTGCCGACATATTGTTCCAGTTCGAGGGACCCTCAAGCAGTAGCGGTAGACGCTCTGGTGACACCGTGGGTGTTTCAGTCAGTCTTTGTGTTCCCTCCACTTCCACTCATCCCAAAGGTGATAAGGATCATAAGAAGTACAAGGGTCCAGGCAATACTCGTTGTTCCAGATTGCCCACGGAGGGCCTGGTATCCGGATCTTCAGGAATTACTCACAGGAGATCCCTGGCCTCTTCCTCTAAGACAGGATCTGTTACAGCAGGGACCATGCATGTTCCAGGACTTACCGCGGTTGCATTTGACGGCATGGCAGTTGAACGCCAAATCCTAGCCAGAAAGGGTATTCCCGGGGAAGTCATCCCCACTCTACTTAAGGCTAGAAAGAAGGTAACGGCGAAGCATTATCACCTTATTTGGAGAAAATATGTGTCTTGGTGTGAATCCAAGAAGGCTCCTACGGAAGAATTTCAGCTGGGTCGGTTCCTCCATTTATTGCAAGCGGGTGTGGATACGGGCCTGAAGTTAGGCTCCATTAAAGTGCAGGTTTCAGGATTATCAATTTTCTTTCAAAGGGAATTGGCTTTGCTTCCAGAAGTACAGACCTTTGTGAAAGGCGTGCTGCACATCCAACCTCCATTTGTGCCCCCAGTGGCACCGTGGGACCTTAACGTGGTGTTACAGTTCCTTACGTCACATTGGTTTGAACCTTTACAAAGGGTTGAGTTGAAATTTCTCACTTGGAAAGTGGTCATGCTATTGGCCTTGGCATCCGCAAGGCGGGTGTCCGAATTGGCGGTTTTGTCTCACAAAAGCCCCTATCTGATTTTTCATGAGGATAGAGTGGAGTTGAGTACTCGTTAACAATTTCTAGCAAAGGTGGTTTCTTCATTTCACATGAACCAACCTATTGTGGTGCCTGTGGCTACTGAAGCGTTGGCTAATTCAAAGTCCCTTGATGTGGTCAGAGCTTTGAAAATTTATGTAGCCAGAACGGCTCGGGTGAGGAAAACAGAGGCTCTGTTTGTCCTGTATGTGGCCAGGAGCTACTCAGAAACTGCTAAGAAATTTCTATTCGCAATTATGCTAATCTTTCATTCGCTATTCTGCTAAGCTAAGATACCCTCCCAGTGGGAGGCGGCCTAGCGTGTGCAATGCTGCAAAAAGCAGTTAGCGAGCGAACAACTCGGAATCACCCCCATAGTTATTGTTTAAGTTACACAAAGGTTGTGTTTGGTAAAAGTCAGTGTTAGGATCTCCTGCTCTGTGCTGCCACGTCACCATGGCAACCGGGAGGCAAGTGTTAGTGAAGTAACCTGAGCGCAGCTGATACTCCGGTCCGAGTTTTTACTGTGCAGTGGTTACAGGCTCTGTGCACGGCAGGGAATCCGGCGCTGGTTTTGTGCTCACAGTCTGTGAGGTCTGAGTGGGGCGTGGACAGCACCTGCTATATAAACCATCCTCTCAGGCTAGGCAAATGCTTCTGAATCTTTGTTTGTTAGTCAGTTCCAGAGAATTAGCTAGTACTGTGTGACTTTGTATTTACTTGTTGCTTACTGCATATAGGCCTTGGGATTCGGTACTTCATTCTGCCAATCTGGACCTAGCAGTAAGACTGGAGTCAGTTGTTTAACCTGCTGGGGTTCTTTTGCTATTCTGTGAACCCTGCAGGTTTGCGGCTGTACTCTCAGACCTGCCTGCTTAATCCTCTCTCACTGTGCAGGGCGTCCAGGTGTCAGTTTAGTGGCAGTAAGCTGAACCTGTCCCCTGCAAGTGGGGGTTAGGATTGTGGATACTCTCCTTGTGTCTATATTTCTATCTCTGACCAAGTAGTTTATTTCCACACCCGTTGGTAACCCTTTGGGGTCTTTTCTGTTGCTCTTAGCAACATCATTTCGGGTGCTCCACATGTTAAATCACTACATCTCGCTTCATTGTCCGCTCTATTCCATCTGAGCATTCCTGACACTAGGGAGACACCCAGTTCCTGAGCCTTTCCGGCTTCTCCGTTCACTTTGTGTTTATTAGTTATTACATAGAAACATAGAATTTGTCGGCAGATAAGAACCACTTGGCCCATCTAGTCTGCCCCTTTTTTTTTTTTTTTTTTTTTATCACTAACCTTATTTGATCCTTATTTCTTTGTAAGGATATCCTTATGTCTATCCCATGCATGTTTAAATTGCTCTACTGTCTTAGCCTCTACCACCTCTGATGGAAGGCTATTCCACTTGTCCACTACCCTTTCTGTGAAATAATTTTTCCGCAAATTTCCCCTGAACCTCCCCCCCTCCAGTCTCAGTACATGTCCTCGTGTCCTATTGCTTCTCTTCATTTGGAGAATGTTTCCCTCCTGGACTTTGTTAAAACCCTTCATATATTTGAAAGTTTCTATCATGTCCCCCCTTTCCCTTCTCAGCTCCAAACTATACATATTGAGATTTCTTAGTCTTTATGGGTATGTTTTGTGATGTAAGCCATGCACCATTTTAGTTGCCCTCCTTTGTACAGTTTCTAATGTATTAATATCCTTTTGAAGATATGGCCTCCAGAACTGAATACAGTATTCTAGATGAGGCCGTACCAATGACCTATACAGTGGCATTATTACTTCTTTCTTTCTGCTGCTGATTCCTCTCCCAATGCAGCCAAGCATCTGACTAGCCTTCCTCATTGCCTTGTTACATTGCTTACCTGCTTTTAAGTCATCTGAAATAGTGACTCCTAGATCCCTTTCCTCCTCAGTAGTTTTCAGTATAGTGCCATTAATACTATATTTAGCCTTTGGATTTTTGAGACCCAAGTGCATGATTTTGCATTTTTGGGCATTAAACTGTAATTGCCAGACTCTTGACCATTCCTCTAGTCTACTTAGATCATCAATCATTTGTTTTACCCCACCTGGTGTGTCTACCCTGTTGCATACCTTTGTGTCATCTGCAAAAAGGCATACTTTCCCTTTAATGCCATTTGCAATGTCACCAATAAAGATATTAAAAAGCACTGGTCCAAGTACAGATCCCTGGGGTACTCCACTGGTAACATTTCCCTCCTGTGAATGCACTCCATTTACCACAACTCTCTGTTTTCTATCCTTCAACCAAGATCTTATCCATTCAATAATCCTAATATCCAATCCCAAACTTTCAAGTTTATTTAGCAGTCTGCGATGTGGAACTGTATCAAAAGCCTTACTAAAGTCTAGATAAACTATATCCATGGCTCCACCTTTATCCATCACTTTAGTCACACAAACAAAAAAGTCAATAAGATTTGTTTGACATGATCTCCCCCCAGTGAATCCATGCTGTTTGGGATCCAGTATATTGCTGGATTTGAGATGATCTACAACTCTTTCTTTTAGGAGTGTTTCCATCAATTTCCCTACTACTGATGTAAGACTCACTGGTCTGTAGTTGTTTGCCTCTTCCTTGCTTCCACTTTTGTGCAGTGGGACTATGTTCGCTCTTTTCCAGTCACCATTTTATTCCATCACCTTCTGTGTATGTTATGTTATACTGTCTGTGAGTTTGTTTGCTCCGCATCCCTCTCTGTTCATACACCGGTATACTGCTGTTAGCACTGGTGTGCGTAACATATTCAGCAGCCTTACGCCTGTTGAAATTTTGTGGGAATATGGAGCATACCCCTCAAAATACTTTGCAACAGGTGGTCGATCAGGTGCAGGTCCTGACTCGACAATTTAATGAGATGTCTATTAAAATGAACACCCCGCAGGCCGCTAGCAGAGCTCCCGCAGCAGCAGCGGCAAGTTCAGGGGTTAAGGAGACGAAAGTAAATCTCCCGGATCGTTTTTCTGGAGATCGCTCGCAGTTCTTTTGTTTCAAGGAGAGTTGTAAGCTATATTTCAGGCTTAGGCCCCAGTCTTCTGGGTCGGAGATTCAGCGGGTGGGCATGGTGGTTTCCTTGCTACAAGGAGACCCACAGCTCTGGGCATATGGGTTGCAGCCTGACTGTCCGTCGCTTAAAAGTGTTGATGCTTTTTTAACGGCACTGGGCATTTTGTATGATGACCCTGACAAGATGGCTTCAGCCGAGGCTCAGATTACGGTCCTTAAGCAAGGGCGACGGCCAACTGAGGTTTATAGTACTGAGTTTTGGAGGTTGGCTCATGATACCCAGTGTAATGACCCAGCCCTGAGAAACCAGTACCGAAGGGGTCTTTCTGACCAGATAAAGGACCAACTGGTACAATATCCCTCGCCTGATAGCTTAGATCAGCTCATGCAGTTATCCATCCAGGTGGATAGACGGCTGAGAGAGCGTAGGCTTGAAAGGGAGACCGCAGTTTCCTTTTTTCCCAAGGGAACCTCAGACTCTGAGGAATATTCAGAGGAGCCTATGCAGATTGGGGCTACCCGCCTCTCCTCGTGTGAGAAGACGCGGAGGAGACAGCAGGGTTTGTGTTTGTACTGTGGGAATAAAGGTCATGTTGTAGTATCATGCCCAGAAAAGCTGGAAAACTTCAGGGCCTGAGGGTGATGGGAAATATCCTGTCAGGCCAGAAGTCAGAATTTCCCAAAAATACTTTTCTCATTCCGGTGACTTTGGAGATCCTCGGCCAAACTGTCAAGACTGAGGCCTTTGTTGACAGTGGGGCCGATGGGGTTTTCATGGACCGTCAATTCGCCCTGGAGCACTCTGTTCCCTTAGTACCTTTGGCATCGGAAATTGAGATCTGTGGGTTAAACGGGGAACCATTGTCCCAGGGTAAAATTACCTCCTGCACCAGCCAAATTCCTTTGTTTATTGGAGCCACACACTCTGAAAAATTGTCTTTCTATGAGACTGTCTGTTCTTTTGCCCCATTGGTTTTGGGATTACCCTGGTTAAGGGCCCATAACCCTCAATTTGACTGGGTCTCTGGGGAGATTCTTAGTTGGGGTAGTGATTGTTTCAGGAGTTGCTTGAGCCTTCCAGTCAGGCTCTCGCAGCTAAGTTTGCCAGGATGTTATGCAGATTTTGCGGATGTGTTCTCCAAAAAAGTTGCGGCGGTACTACATCCCCATCGCCCCTATGACTGTGCCATTGATTTGTTGCCGGATGCTAAGCTTCCCAAGAGCAGGTTGTACTTACCTGTCACGTCCTGAGGCACAGGCTATGGCAGAGTACATTCAGGAGAACTTGGCTAAAGGATTTATCAGACCCTCACAGTCCCCAGTTGGGTCGGGGTTATTCTTCGTGGGTAAAAAGGACGGTTCGTTGTGACCCTGCAATGACTTCAGGGAATTGAACCGTATCACGATTAAAAATTCGTACCCACTGCCTCTCATTTCGGTTTTGTTTGACCAGCTTCGTACTGCCACCAATTTTTCTAAGATTGACCTACGCGGTGCTTACAATCTAATCCGAATAAGAGAGGGGGATGAATGGAAGACTGCCTTTAATACCCACTCAGGGCATTATGAATATTTGGTGATGTCTTTTGGGCTCTGTAATGCCCCGGCAGTCTTCCAGGAATTCATGAACGATGTGCTCAGGGAATATTTGGATAGATTCTTAGTTGTTTATCTAGATGACATATTAATCTTCTCCCATTCCCTGGAGGAACATCGGAAGCATGTACGCTTAGTCCTCCAGAAACTCAGAGACCACCAGCTTGGGGCGAAGCTGGAGAAGTGCGAATTTGAAGTCCAGCAAATCGCATTTCTAGGGTACATTATCTCCTCAGAAGGTTTCCAAATGGAGGGTTCTAAGGTACAGGCAGTCCTGGATTGGGTGCAGCCCACTAGTTTGAAGGCGCTTCAGCGTTTTCTGGACTTTGCGAATTTTTATAGACGATTTATCGCTGGATTTTCGTCTATAGTGGCCCCCTTGGTGGCACTCACTAAGAAAGGGGCGGATGTTGCTCACTGGTCTTGTGAGGCCAAAGCGGCCTTTGCCCGTCTCAAAAGGGCATTTGTCTCGGCCAAGGTGCTGCGACACCCAGATCCAGAGCGTCCTTTTGTGGTGGAAGTGGATGCCTCTGAGATAGGTATTGGGGCAGTGCTCTCTCAGATGGGGGTGTCTTATAATCGCCTTCATCCCTGTGCTTACTTTTCCCGTAAATTTTCGTCTGCCGAGATGAATTATGATGTGGTTAACCGGGAATTGTTGGCTATAAAGGATGCACTCGGGGAGTGGAGACACTGGCTTGAGGGGGCTAAGTTTGTGGTCTCAATTCTCACCGACCATAAGAATCTGGCATATTTAGAGTCAGCGAAGCGGCTCAATGCCAGGCAGGCACGATGGGCTTTGTTTTTTGCTCGCTTTAATTTTTTGATAACATATCGCCCTGGGTCAAAAAACATCAAGGCTGATGCGCTCTCGCAGAGTTTTGCTCCAGTCCAAGAGACCACCGAGGAGCCATTACCCATTGTGTCCCCATCATGTATTAAAGTGGGCATTACCCAGGACCTCTTGTCATTAGTCCTTAGAGCACAGGAGCAGGCTCCTCCAGACCTTCCGGTAGGTCTCTTCTTTGTGCCTCCTAGATTAAGACAGCGAGTGTTCCTGGAATTCCATGCCAAGAGGTCGGCAGGGCATCCGGGTATTGCCAGAACTCGGGAGTTGCTATCTAGGGCGGTGTGGTGGCCCTCGGTGGCTAGGGATGTGGATCAGTGGGTTCGGGCATGTGACGTTTGTGCCCGAAATAAAACTCCTAGAGGGGTTCCTGTCGGCCCATTACATCCATTCTCTATTCCATCTAAGCCATGGACCCACATTTCCATGGATTTTGTGGTGGACTTGCCTAAATCCGCGGGGATGACAGCCATTTGGGTTGTCGTTGACAGGTTTTCGAAGATGGCGCATTTTGTTCCATTGGTTGGGTTGCCATCGGCCAGACGCCTGTCTGAGTTATTTATGCAGCATGTTGTGCTCCTCCACGGGTTGCCACTTGATGTGGTCTCTGACCGTGGATCCCAGTTTGTGGCCAAATTCTGGAGGGCATTTTGTTCTGATCTCCAGATTTCTGTGAGTTTGTCGTCAGGCTACCATCCACAGTCTAATGGGCAGACTGAGAGGGTGAACCAGTCCTTGGAGCAGTTCCTCAGGTGTTATGTCTCCAAGTGTCATACTGACTGGGTTGCTCATCTGTCCATGGCGGAGTTTGCCTATAACAACGCGGCTCACTCTGCTACAGGGATCTCTCCCTTCATTTGTGTGTATGGGCATCATCCTAAGGCCAATTCTTTTGACCCCCTGGATTCCACGCCTGGTGGTTCCTCTGTGGTTTCGGCCCTTAGGGGTATTTGGAGGAAAGTGAAGAAAGCCCTTGTGTCTGTGTCATTAGTGACCAAAAGGGTTTTTGATAAGTGGAGAAGACCCTGCAGCTTCAAATTAGGAGACTTCGTCTGGTTGTCCACCAAGAATTTGAAGTTGAGACAGCCATCTCATAAGTTAGGCCCCCGGTTCATCGGCCCTTATAAGATCACCAGGGTTATCAATCCGGTGGCATTTCAGTTAGAACTGCCCCGTTCTTTGGGTATTAATAAAACATTTCATTGTTCCCTTTTAAAACTGGCGGTTAGTAATCCTTCTTCCAGTAGAAGACCTTCTCCTCTTCTGATACGGGGTCAGAGGGAGTTTGTGGTTGAAAGGGTTCTTGACTCCAAGATGGTTCGGGGTCGGCTGTCATTTTTGGTGCACTGGAAGGGGTATGGCCCGGAGGAGCGGTCGTGGGTGCGCAGTTGTGATCTTCATGCCCCCAGACTGATACGCTCTTTCTTCTCGCAGTTACCTGATAAACTCGGTGGTAGGGGTTCTTTGACCCCTCGTCAGAGGGGGGGTACTGTTAGGATCTCCTGCTCTGTGCTGCCACGTCGCCATGGCAACCGGGAGGCAAGTGTTAGCGAAGTCAATAACAACAAGTGTGGACCACCTTGCGCACCCTCTTGGTGACCGGGTAAAAACGGGGTTAACAGATATAAAAATATCCTCAATGTTCCACTCTCCCCTTTATTTACTGGGATATTTTAGTGATATAGTCCAAATATAATTTCAACGAGCGGACTCCAACCTCAGATGTCCAATTTCTTGTTCTCTTAGTCTCTCCTTTCTCCAAATGGGAAACCAATTTCATGTGGACCCCAAAAACAGAAAAGAAAGGAGAATATATAGAGTAATATTGTTTTTATTCAAGAAATTTAAAATTTATATATAAAATCGGTATTTCCCACAAAGGATTTAGGATAATAAACTTAAATACATATACAGCAATCCACCAAGGATTGGGCTAGTATGCGTACCGGATTTCATGGGGTGTCATGAAATGTCCACCCTAAACAGCATGTTAATATACCAAGGATTCCCCTCGATCTTTCCAGGTGCTGTATCAGTCTCAGGATCTGCAGTATCCAGGAGATCAAATACCGGCTCAGTGCAGTCTCCCCAATCAGATCACCAACGCGTTTCTGCCCTCAAGGGAGCCTTTTTCAAGGTGTGAGGTGGACTTTACTGCTCTGGGTTTTTATGCCCCCCAGAGTGATCTGATTGGTTGTTACTGCACACAGCCTAATTGGTGTCTTTGCTGTCTAATTTTCTATCTAACTCCTTCCCTTTTTGCTTTAGAGTGTGCAGGGGATTTGTAAAAGGTCTCAAACCAAATTTGGAAACTAAGATGAACAATAAATCGAGTTTTTAAACCCGATTTGCGGCGTGCGTTCCAAACCCTGGAACGCACGCCACTTCCACTTCCGCTCTCGAAATTTTTTTCCGGCGTGCGCTCCATACCTAGAGACGCACGCCACTTCCTATTCTATGTACACTCCTTCCGGCGTGCGTTCCAAACCCGTGGAACGCACACCGCTTCCTGTAGCCGTCTCTTCTCGTAGCGGCTCACTGTGAGAGAGGAGGTTTGGTTCAAAAAACCTTCATTACCGTGTTCCATCCTCAAAGGGATAATGTACTCTCTATACAGTGCACCTACCCCATAATGATAAATAGGGCAACTATACATCCAAATACAAAAAACGAAAACGTAAAGAACATTAGTACATCTTAAATATCAGTGCATGTAACAACAATACATGTACAAAATTCATGCATAATAAATTCTGAACATTTTTAGAATCAATTAAAAGATATATCCCTAATTTAAAACATATTTTTTGACCAGATTTGAATATAAATAAAAAAAAAAAAATTCAAATAAAATAGTTTAAAACACTTTGAGCAAAGTCATCAAATTCAAATAGGATATTATAAAAACCATTTGAGCTCAAATTCTAAATTTAAACCTTTAGGAGCTAAAGTCCCCATATCAAAAATACATTTCATTTCCGCTTGTGCTAATGCTTCCTCTGTATTTTGTTTCCTCCAATGATTACTCACTGTTTTTATCCCTATTACTTTTTTTAGACATTTGTGGTCACAGGAATGTATCTCTTTAAAATGGTTCGATACTGAATGATTAGGATAACCTTTTTTGATATTTCGCAGGTGTTCTGCCCACCGCTCTTTTTAAAGATCTGGATGTACGTCCTATGTATTGCAGCCCACAACTGCACTCTACCAAATGAATGCAATTTTTTGTGTTGCATGTTATAAAATCGAGAATACGGTACACTTTTCCTGTAGATTTTGATTGTACCTCTTCCACTTTACTGGCTTGTGTGGTGTGGTGTCTGCACATATTGCAGAGTCCACACCTGTGGAAACCCTTGGTTTTTATTCTTCCGGATTTTTTTGGACCTACGGCACTTTTTACTAATTTCTGTTTTAGATTTGGTGCCTTCCTATAAATAAATTTCGGTTTAGACGGTAAAATGCTTTTAAAATTGGATCTCTATTCAACAAATGCCAGTGTTTGTAGAATATTTTTTCTACTTCTTTGTGCTGGCTATTAAAAGAAGTGATAAAAGGTAAAACTATATCATCTTTTTTGTCTTTGATATTTGTTTTTAAGAGGTCTTTCCTTTCTATTGCTCCAATTTCTGTAATGTATTTATTCAAGGTGTCTTTGTCGTATCCTTTTGCCACGAATTTTTGCTGTAAACTTCTTGACTGGTCCTGGAAAGTGCTCTGATCTGTGCAGTTGCACCTCATCCTTCTAAACTGGCCTTTGGGTACATTTCTTATCCAATTGTGGTGATGATTACTTTTTGTAGAAATATATGAATTGCTATCTGTGGGTTTAAAATACGATTTAGTTTTCAGTATACCATTCTCTATATATATCCAAAGATCTAAAAATTGTATCTCAAGAGGGCTGGTATTGAATGTTAAAAATATATTAAAATCATTAATATTTAAAGAAGTACAGAAAGAATTCAACGAGGAATCATCCCCTTCCCATATAAAAACAATATCATCGATAAAGCGATGCCAAAGCCTGATGTTCTTCAAAAAGGGATTGTTTTCAGACCAAATATATTCATCCTCCCATAGTCCCATAAACAGGTTGGCATACGCGGGGGCAAATTTTGTGCCCATAGCGGTTCCTTTCTTCTGTTGGTAAAACTTACCGCTATACCAGAAAAAATTATTATTTAAAATAAATTTTATACTATCTAAAATGAACTGGATTTTCTTTTCCTCCAAGTTGCTCCTCAGGAGATGATGTTCAGTTGCTTGCACTCCTTTAGTGTGATCAATAATAGTATATAAGCTACTCACATCTGCAGTCCCTAATATGAAATTAGGCTGCCATTCTACCAGTTCTAATTTTTTAAGTATATCTCCTGTGTCTTTAATATAGGATCTTAATTTTAAAACTTCCGGTTGGAGGTGATAATCCACATAGTGGGACAAATTTGATGTTACCGAATTAGTTCCCGCCACAATAGGTCTACCCGGGGGATCTTCCAGACTTTTGTGGATCTTCGGTAAGACATAAGAAGACTGGGAGTGTAGGATCTTTTATGTTGATATAACTTTCTTCTTTCTCTGTTAATATTTCTTCTATCTTATACTTCAAAGAAAAATTCTTTAATTCTTTCTGGATCCGTTCATTTGGGTTACTTCTTAGGGTAATATAGGTATCTTTATCATTTAGTTGTTTCTTAATCTCATTATCATATTTTACAGCGTCCATGATCTTTGGACTATATCACTAAAATATCCCAGTAAATAAAGGGGAGAGTGGAACATTGAGGATATTTTTATATCTGTTAACCCCGTTTTTACCCAGTCACCAAGAGGGTGCGCAAGGTGGTCCACACTTGTTGTTATTGTCTTGAACGTTTCTGGTGAGTGGGATCACCTGGACCACTACTGCTGCACTTTTGAGTTGGGGCGCTGTGTTTTTTTACAAACTTGTATTCTAAGTGTTAGCGAAGTAACCTGAGTGCAGCTGATACTCCGGTCCGGGTTTTTACTGTGCAGTGGTTACAGGCTCTGTGCACGGCAGGGAATCCGGCGCTGGTTTTGTGCTCACAGTCTGTGAGGTCTGAGTGGGGCGTGGACAGCACCTGCTATATAAACCATCCTCTCAGGCTAGGCAAATGCTGCTGAATCTTTGTTTGTTAGTCAGTTCCAGAGAATTAGCTAGTACTGTGTGACTTTGTATTTACTTGTTGCTTACTGCATATAGGCCTTGGGATTTGGTACTTCATTCTGCCAATCCGGACCTAGCAGTAAGACTGGAGTCAGTTGTTTAACCTGCTGGGGTTCTTTTGCTATTCTGTGAACCCTGCAGGTTTGCGGCTGTACTCTCAGACCTGCCTGCTTAATCCTCTCTCACTGTGCAGGGCGTCCAGGTGTCAGTTTAGTGGCAGTAAGCTGAACCTGTGCCCTGGAAGTGGTAGTTAGGATTGTGGATACTCTCCTTGTGTCTATATTTCTATCTCTGACCAAGGAGTTTATTCCCACACCCGTTGGTAACCCTTTGGGGTTTTTTCTGTTGCTCTTAGCAACATCATTTCGGGTGCTCCACATGTTAAATCACTACATCTCGCTTCATTGTCCGCTCTATTCCATCTGAGCATTCCTGACACTAGGGAGACACCCAGTTCCTGAGCCTTCCGGCTTCTGCGTTCACTTTGTGTTTATTAGTTATTCCATCACCTTCTGTGTATGTTATGTTATACTGTCTGTGAGTTCGTTTGCTCCGCATCCCTCTCTGTTCATACACCGGTATACTCCTGTTAGCACTGGTGTGCGTAACAGTCAGGCTATTGCTGATCTGTTTTGGTTCACACTGTTAACTGGGTTTAGTTGAATGCCATGTTGTACGGTGTGGTGTGATGTGAGCTGGTATGTATCTCACCCTTAGTTTAACAAAATTCTTTTCCTCGAAATGTCCGTCTCCTCTGGGCACAGTTCCTATAACTGAGGTCTGGAGGAGGGGCATAGAGGGAGGAGCCAGTTCACACCCATTCAAAGTCTTATAGTGTGCCCATGTCTCCTGCAGATCCCGTCTATACCCCATGGTCCTTTTGGAGTCCCCAGCATTCTCTACGGACTAAGAGAAAAGGATGTAACGGTAGGTATTAAAATCCTATGTTTGGTCTCATCACTCCAAATGACTTTGTTCCAGAAGTTTTGAGGCTTGTCTCTGTGCTGTTTGGAGTATTGTAAGCGGGATGCTTTGTGGCATTTGCGTAGTAATGGCTTTCTTCTGGCGACTCGACCATGCAGCCCATTTTTCTTCAAATGCCTCCTTGTGCATCTTGAAACAACCACACCACTTTTTTCAGAGAGTCCTGTATTTCAGCTTAAGTTATTTGTGGATTTATCTTTGCATCCCGAACAATTTTCCGAGCAGTTGTGGCTGAAATATTTGTTGGTCTACCTGACCGTGATTTGGTTTCCACAGAATCCATCATTTTCCGCTTCTTAATTACAGTTTGAACACTGCTGATTGGCATTCTCAATTGCTTGGATATCTGTGACAGGACGGTACCGTACGGAAGCACTCGCCGCTTGCCGCGTCCCGTCGACTGCGCACAGAATGGAAGGTCAAGCCGCACGAGGCCTGACCACATAGGGGATTCCGGCTTACCGTCAGTAACCGCCTGCTACTGACTCCACCCACTGCGCTGTGGGCGGGTTCTCGCTGCCACCACCAAACTCCTAACCTGCCGTGGCGTTTGGAACCACGGTTCTGCTCTGTATGTGCCGACGCACTGCCTTAACACACCTGTGTGGTGTTGACGAATCCCCACTAGCCACTTGCTAGGTCTCTACCGGTAGCTGGCGGAAGGCGGGGCTTGGAGACGTCAGGTGCTTCCATGGACAGCCGGAGAACGGGGCTAGGTTTGGCCTAACCCTGTAGGTCACAAGATGAAGCAGTCTTCTTGAGGCAAAGATGTTTATTGCTCAAATAACCTTTAAAAAGGCTCCTCCCTATTGCTAGGGGCAACAGCATACAATCAGATGTTTTCAGCAGAAGAAGATGTTACAATACACTCCTATGGGCCAACTGCCCTTCTTTTATCCCTCTCCAAGACCCCTTACCACAGGGGGTAAGCCCGCCCTGTGGTGCACAACCAATCAATGTTTACCCATGAGCTGTGCATGCTTTGGTCTCATGCACAGCTTTACATTGTTCCCTATGGACAGTGGGGAGTGGTCGGTCTCCTTTGACTCTCCCACCTTGGAGAATCAGGATACTCCCCGGTGCCGTCCAGTCTGGCTGGGGGGAAGTTTTCCCTCCTAAATCTGACTTCCGGAAACCTGCCCGGGACCCCTCTCACTGCCTGCAGCCTGGATTTGGGCTCCAGAGCTGGGCAGCCTGGCTCCCCGGTCCAGGTTTCTTGGCACTACGGGTGATCTCCATGGAGCTCCAAGAAACCACTCAGCCTGTTTCCTAGCTGAGCTGCTTCTCTTTCTCCCTGTGCCCCTTGGAAATGTGAGGCTGGATGGGAAAGCATTCCGTTTTTGGGGAAAAGGTCTGGGAGAATCCATCAGCCTGCACAGCTATGGATTCCCCCCTCCTGGGACACACAACCAAGTAAGTGCAATTTACCTTTAAATACATCACATTTAAATCACCCTGTACATGTTATACATTTAAATACACTCTGAGCCTGCACAGGCTCCACGTACCTAGGCACTGCAGTGCCTTACAACACACTGTACTTTCTACATTTAAATAGACACTGTCTGGTTTGTGGAATACTGTGTACTAGCCCTGCAGCCTGGCTGCTAGGGCTCTCTGCGTGCTGGAGGTATGGGGCTGGCTTCCCCCACCCTCCAGCCTGGCTGCCTGCCACTGGGGTCCAGGGAGCTGGCTCTCCCTGTCCCCCCAGTGTGGCACTACTTTTGTGGCCCCGCCGCACGCAGCGGCGCACCCCCCTGTACTGAAGCCCGGCGGCCCGGGACACTTGTCCCGGCCGCCGTGACTAAGGCTCTGTTTGAGCGCTGAGGCACCGGGAGCGTAGCTCCCGGACCCCAGCGCTCATCAGCCTGCTCAGCAGCCTAATTGCACCCCCGCCGCTAGGGAGCCGGCTAGCCCGGTCCCCCATGAGCGGCGCCTGTCTGGTAGCCTCGCTGCGCAGGAGGCCGGCTAGCCCGGTCCCCTGTATGCGGCGCTGGATCCATGGTGCCTCGCCGCAGTGTCCGGCGGGGAGCCGGGCTGCGGCACACCCCCTCGCCGCCCAGCAGCCCGGGACGTCCGTCCCGGCGGCTGCGGCTGGCCACCCGTGCTGGGCTGAGGCGCCGGGAGCAGAGCTCCTGACCCCCAGCGGCGGCTCTCACAGAGAGCACTGCAGCGGGAGCCGAGCTCCCAGCCGCAGCGCTCACCCTTCTCCCCGGCGCGCACAGCCCGGTGCGCCCGGGGCTTCACCGACCGCTGCCGGGAGCGGAGCTCCCGGACTCCGGCGGTCAGCGGCTGCCTTCTCTCCCCCGGCGCGCACACACTGCTGAGCGCGCCGGGGGGCTGTCCTCCCTGCCGTGGTCTCCGGAGAGGTCCGGGACCACGGCACATCTTAAAATACAATTTAAACATTTAATACAACACGGCGCCTAGCGCCCCATACATTTTCAAATCTGGCGCCAAGCGCCCATTGTCTGTAAAAGTGGCGCCGGGCACTAGGGGTTAACCCCTTCAGTGCTGCAGGCGGCCATTTCCCTCGTGGCTGGGGTCCCTCTGGCCACACTCCTCCCCCCCCATTCAAGCGGGTCAACCAGGGACCCATGTCCTAACGATTTGGGTCCTGGTCCCGCAGTCCGTTGGGGTGAAGGGGACGCTACCTGGGGGGTGTAGGCTCTGGCCTAGACAGTTCATCCATAGTGTAGTGGGCCTCTCTTTGTGGGTGCACAATGTTCAAATAGTCCACCTGAAGTCCAAGTTCAAGGCTCCACCACAAAAGTCTGTCAAATTTCCCCAAGTTAGGTTGCAGCCATCTAACAGGTAGGTGGTAAGTCACCACGGTGGGGGGCCGGTTACAAACAAGTGCCACCCAAGGTGTCCCAATTGTGGCATACCCCACCTCCCACCATAGCAGTTTTCTGCGCAAACAGGCCACAGGGTGCTCCTGACCATATGGCTCTTTCTGGCTCGGTACTGCTCCCAGTCCGTGCAGTGGCGCAATAGTTCGTAACACACAGTCCTGGTCAAGAATGTGCGCCGTCAGCACTGGAGCGGGTACCCGAGCCTCCTTCAATGACTGGAATGCCAACTCGCAAGCAGGTGCAAAGTCCACTGACTTGGGAATGCCCTTCCTAGCCATCTCTGTCAAGGGGTTCACTACAGGACTAAAGTCAATGACAACATGTCCGTAGGGCCTTACAGGTTCTAAGGTCAGTACCGGTCTGGGTGATGTGGGTCGGGGACAGCCTCTGGTTGCCTCCACCCCCTCTGGGTTGGGCCTACCCCTGTCTCCTTCCACATGGTGCCCCAGGCACTGCACCTTCGTCATACCTATCTAGCAACTGTCTGCCCTAACTGTCAGACCTGCCCTCCAATCCTCTTCTGTCGACCTATGACTCGGGAAATCTACCCTGTCACCTAGGCCTACTCTTCCCTCCTCATCCGCTACCTGTGCCACAGTGATGGCGGCCAGACCACCAGCCTCTGGATCCTGTGTGGCATCCAATACAGGGAGGCTGCGTGTCTTCCCCGATCTACTGTGCACAGGCAGGGGTCCTACTATGTCCACAGCAACTTGCTGCAAGGGTTCTCCTATGGGCAGAGGCCCAGAGACAACACAACCGCTGGAGTGCCCCGGCTGCCAACGCATGGCACCAGCCTTACAGTTGGTCTGGGCGTCATCCGACATTCCAGACCAGGGTAAGCTCTGTGTCTGGCACTTCAGGGTACGGTCTGTCTCCGGGTTACTGTCCAAAGGGGTTTCACTGGCAACCGACACCGGTTGCGCAGGAAAGTTCCCTGAGGGGACCAGTTGGACACATTCCCTATCTGGTCTATCCCCTCCCACTTTCCGGGCTACCCTGTACCTTAACCCTTGCCGCCAGGTCAACCTCCCCGCCCCAACCCTGTCAAGGCCGCTGCCAGAGTGGCGCCTCATGCCTTTCGGGGATGGGTCAGAGAGTTGAGCCTCCCTAAACTCCTGCCTGTGGCCCTCAATCTCTCCTAAATTGGGACACTCTACAGGGGGATCTAGGTGGGGACTACTAGGGTCAGTCTGGTAGGGGTCAGTCATGGAAAAGTCAGTGTGGTTTCTCATACTCACCGCCGGAGTTGGCAAACCATTTGGGTCAGGAGCATCATTGGGCACCCCCACAGGATCAAACGAGCTGGAACCGACATCCTCTGCGTTGCTAGGGGACGTGGGCATACCAGAGGCAAAAGGCATGCGGGGTCGATGTGCTGATCTAGCCGCTGTAATCTTTTCCTCTGGGCTGGTTGATGCTGTGGTTGGCTGTGCTGGCAGTTGTCTAGCAGCTGTAGTATTTTCCTCTGGGCTGGGCTGTGCTGGAGTAGCTGATGTCAACGGTGGGTTTGGAACTTGACTCCGGGGAATGGCACCAACAAACGTAGTGACGATCCCACCACCCAGATCATTTCCTAGGACCACATCAGTTGGGAGACCATCCATGACGGCAACTTCTCGCAACTCTGGTCCAGCTCCCCAGTCCAGGTAGACTCTTGCCATGGGAACCGCTTTTTCTGTTCCTTCTGCCAGGGTGACCGTGGCAGTGCGACCCTGCAATACTGCAGCAGGATCTATAAGGTGGGGGCTCACCACAGTTATTGAGGCCTTCTCCCTGCATGGGTCCAACGTGGACTGGCTGCAGGTGCCTCCACATGTTGTGTAGGGGCTGTTTGGCCATGCAGGTGACTCCGCAGAGTGCACCTGTCTCTCGCCACACTCCATCGGACTGACTGGATGGGGAACAGTCTCTGTAGGCCCATCTCCTCTCGACAAACAAGCGATCCGGGCTCCAGCACTCGGATTTGGGGCACGAGTCTGGGGTGCTTGGGATGCAGGACAGTTCATCCTCAGATGTCCGATTTTCCCACAGCCGTAGCACTTCTTCTCCAGTCGTGGCACCGATGATCTCTGATCAGTTGCAGGGACGCTGCGGTGCGGTTGCTGGCTAAGAGCACCCGGGTTGGAAGATGCTTGTCTTTGGGGGTGATGAGCTGAAGAGGGGGGTCCCCTTGGTGGTACAGTCTGTTGGAGCTGGCTGCTGGCGGGGCGCTTCTGCCCCCGTGGCCGAATTGCCACATACTTGTCTGCTAACTGGGCAGCCATCTTTAAGCTGGGTGGCTCCCGATCTAGCACCCACTCCTTCACTTCTTGGGCGCACCTGCGGTAGAACTGCTCCCTGCAGATCAGGTCGATCAGTGCGTCCCATGTAGTGGCTTCCGAATCCTTCACCCACTTCACCACGTACTGCCACAGCTGGGTGGCGAAATGCTCATGGGTGCTGCTAGGATTCTTGGGCAAGTCTCTGAACTTCTTCCTGTAAGACTCTGGAGTGATGAAGAATCGCTGGAGGAGGGCCTTCGCGACTTCGTCGTAGTTCCCACAGTCCTCCGTCGCCACTCCTCGATAGGCCTCCAAGGCCTCTCCATGCAGAGTGGGCACAAGGTGTCTCACCCACTCCGACTTGGGTAGATCGTGTAGTTTGCAAGTCCTTTCAAAAACTTGTAAATGTCCATCAATGTCCCCATCACTGTCTGCAAACTTGGCAAACTGAACTCGTCCTGAACTGTGCACAACAGCTGACAACGGATCCCGGGGTACCACGGCCTGTGGTGCCCGCTCATCACGCCACATCTGGATGATGATCAAGCGCTCTTGCTCCGTTGCCCTTTCCCCCAATTCCGCTAGCCGATCTGCTAGGGTATCCGGGCCGCCCCCCTTGGGACGTTGGGATCCTGGCCCTGCTAGGGATTGCTGGGAAACATTGCTGCTGTGAGAGAGGGCGGGGCTTGTGGTTCTCACCGGTTCTGTACGAAGGTCCACTGGTGGGCCGTCCTCTGCGATGCTGATGCCGTCAGTGCTTTCCACCTCCGCCCGATGAAACTCCTCCCAGCTCCTGAGCGCCGCCTGCATGACGCTCCTGGACGCGTTGGAAGGGATATCCACACCCTTCCCCTGGCATACGATCTCCAGATCCTCCTTGGACATTCCGCTGAATTCCGCCATCTTGTGCGTTCTCCTGCGCTGCAGTTACTCCTCTCCTGAGTAACTCGGCTTCTCCAATCGGGTGATGAAAAGCCGCCTGGGATTATCCCACCACTATGCCACCAATTTATGTGACAGGACGGTACCGTACGGAAGCACTCGCCGCTTGCCGCGTCCCGTCGACTGCGCACAGAATGGAAGGTCAAGCCGCACGAGGCCTGACCATATAGGGGATTCCGCTTACCGTCAGTAACCGCCTGCTACTGACTCCACCCACTGCGCTGTGGGTGGGTTCTCGCTGCCACCACCAAACTCCTAAACTGTCGTGGCGTTTGGAACCACGGTTCTGCTCTGTATGTGCCGACGCACTGCCTTACCACACCTGTGTGGTGTTGACGAATCCCCACTAGCCACTTGCTAGGCCTCTACCGGTAGCTGGCGGAAGGCGGAGCTTGGAGACGTCAGGTGCTTCCCTGGACAGCCAGAGAACGCGGCTAGGTTTGGCCTAACCCTGTAGGTCACAAGATGAAGCAGTCTTCTTGAGGCAAAGATGTTTATTGCTCAAATAACCTTTAAAAAGGCTCCTCCCTATTGCTAGGGGCAACAGCATACAATCAGATGTTTTCAGCAGAAGAAGATGTTACAATACACTCCTATGGGCCAACTGCCCTTCTTTTATCCCTCTCCAAGACCCCTTACCACAGGGGGTAAGCCCGCCCTGTGGTGCACAACCAATCAATGTTTACCCATGAGCTGTGCATGCTTTGGTCTCATGCACAGCTTTACATTGTTCCCTATGGACAGTGGGGAATGGTCGGTCTCCTTTGACTCTCCCACCTTGGAGAATCAGGATACTCCCCGGTGCCGTCCAGTCTGGCTGGGGGGAAGTTTTCCCTCCTAAATCTGACTTCCGGAAACCTGCCCGGGACCCCTCTCACTGCCTGCAGCCTGGATTTGGGCTCCAGAGCTGGGCAGCCTGGCTCCCCGGTCCAGGTTTCTTGGCACTACGGGTGATCTCCATGGAGCTCCAAGAAACCACTCAGCCTGTTTCCTAGCTGAGCTGCTTCTCTTTCTCCCTGTGCCCCTTGGAAATGTGAGGCTGGATGGGAAAGCATTCTGTTTTTGGGGAAAAGGTCTGGGAGAATCCATCAGCCTGCACAGCTATGGATTCCCCCCTCCTGGGACACACAACCAAGTAAGTGCAATTTACCTTTAAATACATCACATTTAAATCACCCTGTACATGTTATACATTTAAATACACTCTGAGCCTGCACAGGCTCCACGTACCTAGGCACTGCAGTGCCTTACAACACACTGTCTGGTTTGTGGAATACTGTGTACTAGCCCTGCAGCCTGGCTGCTAGGGCTCTCTGCGTGCTGGAGGTATGGGGCTGGCTTCCCCCACCCTCCAGCCTGTCTGCCTGCCACTGGGGTCCAGGGAGCTGGCTCTCCCTGTCCCCCCAGTGTGGCACTACTTTTGTGGCCCCGCCGCACGCAGCGGTGCACCCCCCTGTACTGAAGCCCGGCGGCCCGGGACACTTGTCCCGGCCGCCGTGACTCTGGCTCTGTTGTAGCGCTGAGGCGCCGGGAGCGTAGCTCCCGGACCCCAGCGCTCATCAGCCTGCTCAGCAGCCTAATTGCACCCACGCCGCTAGGGAGCCGGCTAGCCCGGTCCCCCATGAGCGGCGCCTGTCTGGTAGCCTCGCTGCGCAGGGAGCCGGCTAGCCCGGTCCCCTGTATGCGGCGCTGGATCCATGGTGCCTCGCCGCAGTGTCCGGCGGGGAGGCGGGCTGTGGCACACCCCCCTCGCCGCCCAGCAGCCCGGGACGTCCGTCCCGGCGGCTGCGGCTGGCCACCCGTGCTGGGCTGAGGCGCCGGGAGCAGAGCTCCCAGCCCCCAGCGGCGGCTCTCACAGAGAGCACTGAAGCGGGAGCCGAGCTCCCAGCCGCAGCGCTCACCCTTCTCCCCGGCGCGCACACCCCAGTGCGCCCAGGGCTTCACCGACCGCTGCCGGGAGCGGAGCTCCCGGACTCCGCCGGTCAGCGGCTGCCTTCTCTCCCCCGGCGCGCACACACTGCTGAGCGCGCAGGGGGGCTGTCCTCCCTGCCGTGGTCTCCGGAGAGGTCTGGGACCACGGCACATCTTAAAATACAATTTAAACATTTAATACAACACGGCGCCTAGCGCCCCATACATTTTCAAATCTGGCGCCAAGCGCCCATTGTCTGTAAAAATGGCGTCGGGCACTAGGGGTTAACCCCTTCAGTGCTGCAGGCGGCCATTTCCCTCGTGGCTGGGGTCCCTCCGGCCACAATATCTTTTTATATCTCTTTCCTGTTTTATACAGTTCAAATACCTTTTTACTGCATATCCTTTGACAATTCTTTTGCTTTCCCCATGACTCAGAATCCAGACACGTCAGTGCAGCACTGGATGAAAGATGCAAGGGTTTTTCAGGAGTCCAGAAGCACACTGACCTTTTATATGAACACACTGATAACAAGCAAACAGATCACAGGTGAGGATGGTTACCTTTAGTAGCCATTCAAACCCGTTTGTGTCAACTTGGTTGCATGTTATCAGGCCAAAAATTTTTGTAAACTTTTGATCAGGGTCATTTGGGTAGTTTCTGTTGTCATTACGATTTAAAAAGAGTAAACACAGTTGTTTGACAATAAATGGCTTCACCCAACCACTAACCATGGGTGAAAGAAAAGTTTGTGAGTTATCATTCATATTCTCTGACAAATGGCCAGAAAATCACTAATTCTGCTAGGGTATGTAAACTTATGAGCACAACTGTATATAAGCTAAATTGCTGTGAGCTTTAGACCAGGTAGCAGCATACCTAAAGTGCAACACTAATGTGATAGCTGTTTTTATGGTAATTATTTTGAGCAGTAGAGTAGGACTTGCAGTATAGTGGGGTCTCTTGTTGGGGGCTGCAGGCTTAAATGCATTGGTCAATACGTGAACTAAATCTCCACTGTTTATTATTGTTAGTGGTTATAGTGAGTGCAGAGGCCCAGTGACATAGATATAATATACTAATCCACAGCACTCACCGTTCCTAGATTTGGGGTGCAACACAGTATGTGACCACATTGTTTAAATAAAATCCCTGGGGCTCTGCACTCACTATATTAACTAACAATAATAAACAGTGGAGATTTAGTTCACGTATTGACCAATGCATTTAAACCTGCAGCCCCCCCCCCAGATTACCTGCATTGTATCTATTAACACCCAATTAAAATCCAATGGTTTTTTATTACTTTATTCAGCTCTCTATACACTTAACTTTGTGTTTAATATTTCAACAATTTAGTTTACATACTTTACTGTACTTAATAAAGGTTATATATTATTTATCAGTGCGCCGAACAGGACAGCACTTTCTCTTCTTTGGTGTTTTAATGATTCATTATTGCAAAGCCCATGTCACCTCTAGTAATCCCACATGAGCGTCCATGTCACCTCTAGTAATCCCACATGAGCGTCCATGTCACCTCTAGTAATCCCCCATGAGCATCCGTGTCACCTCTAGTAATCCCACATGAGCGTCCATGTCACCTCTAGTAATCCCACATGAGTGTCTGATGTCACCTCTAGTAATCTCACATGAGCGTCCACGTCACCTCTAGTAATCCCACATGAGCGTCCATGTCACCTCTAGTAATCCCACATGAGCGTCCATGTCACCTCTAGTAATCCCACATGAACGTCCCTGTCACCTCTAGTAATCCCACGTGAGCGTCCATGTAACCTCTAGTAATCCCACGTGAGCGTCCGTGTCACCTCTAGTAATTCCACATGAGCGTCCGTGTCACCTCTCGTAATCCCACATGAGCATCAGTGTCACCTCTAGTAATCCCACATGAGCGTCCATGTCACCTCTAATAATCCCACATGAGTGTCTGTGTCACCTCTAGTAATCCCACATGAGCGTCCATGTCACCTCTAGTAATCCCATATGAGCGTCCGTGTCACCTCTAGTAATCCCACATGAGCATCCGTGTCACCTCTAGTAATCCCACATGAGCGTCCGAGTCACCTCTTGTAATCCCACATGAGCGCTATGTCACCTCTAGTAATCCCACATGAGCGTCCGTGTCACCTCTAGTAATCCCACATGATCGTCCGTGTCACCTCTAATAATCCCCCATGAGCGCCAATGTCACCTCTAGTAATCCCATATGAGCACCCTTGTCACCTCTAGTAATTCCACATGAGCGCCCATGTCACCTCTAGTAATCCCACATGAATGTCCGTGTTACCTCTAGTTATCCCACATGAGCGTTCAGTGTTGATCAAGCTCCAGTCTAAACATCCTATCTTTTTTGTTTTTTTAATAAACATAAAAGCAATGATTACAGGTAAAAAAAAAATGTCAGTTATAGAATTATATATTGTATCCTGTAACACCCTGTGTCTTGTCTGCTCATTTTATATATTAATGTATTTTATTTCCAGCAGATGGACACACAAGCAGGAATATCTCAGAAGGACATCTATTGTTATCCCCGGATTGTGACATAAAAGATGACAGTAGACAGGATTCTCCAGCATTTAACCCCATTACCCCAATTATATATCCAGCTCTATCAACTGATCCCCCTGATCCTGGGAAATGTTCTCCTGATCACTCTGATATTGGTGCATCTGTTACAGCTTTGAGAGTAGATACAGTGTTTCCCTGGTCTATAGATACCAAATGTTTTACACAGAACACAAACCTTATTACTCATCAGCCAGCTAAGGCAGGTGAGAGGCCATTTCCATATTCTGAGTGTGAGAAATGTTTTACATATAAATCAAATCTTGTTACACATATGAGAAGTCACACAGGTGAGAAGCCGCATTCCTGTTCTGAGTGTGGGAAATGTTTTACACAGAAATCATCTCTTGTTACACATCAGAGAAGTCACACAGGTGAGAGGCCGTATTCCTGTTCTGAGTGTGGGAAATGTTTTGCATCGAAATCAAATCTTATTAAACATCAGAGAAGTCACACAGGTGAGAAACCGTATTCCTGTTCTGAGTGTAGGAAATGTTTTGCACAGAAATCAGCTCTTGTTACACATCAGAAAAGTCACACAGGTGAGAAGCCGTATTCCTGTTCTGAGTGTGGAAAATGTTTTGCATCGAAATCATATCTTGTTACACATCAGAGTAGTCACACAGATGAGAAGCCATATTCCTGTTCTGAGTGTGGGAAATGTTTCACAAAGAAATCAGCCCTTGTTACACATCAGAGAAGTCACACAGGTGAGAGGCCATATTCCTGTTCTGAGTGTGGGAAATGTTTTACACAGAAATCAGATCTTGTTACACATAAGAGAAGTCACACAGGTGAGAAGCCGTATTCCTGCTCTGAGTGTGGGAAATGTTTTGCATCGAAATCAAATCTTATTAAACATCAGAGAAGTCACACAGGTGAGAAACCGTATTCCTGTTCTGAGTGTAGGAAATGTTTTTTATCTAAATCATATCTTGTTAAACATCAGAGAAGTCACACAGGTGAGAAACCGTATTCCTGTTCTGAGTGTAGGAAATGTTTTGCACGGAAATCAGGTCTTGTTATACATCAGAGAAGTCACACAGGTGAGAAGCCGTATTCCTGTTCTGAGTGTGGGAAATGTTTTTTATCTAAATCAAATCTTGTTAAACATCAGAGAAGTCACACAGGTGAGAAGCCATATTCCTGTTCTGAGTGTGGGAAATGTTTTACACAGAAATCATCTCTTGTTACACATCAGAGAAGTCACACAGGTGAGAGGCCGTATTCCTGTTCTGAGTGTGGGAAATGTTTTAGACAGAAATCAGATCTTGTTACACATCAGAGGAGTCACACAGGTGAGAAGCCATTTTCATGCTGTGAGAGAAATAAATCCGCTCTTGTTGAACATATTAGACATTACCCAAGTACGGAACCATTTAAATCTTCTGGAGTATAATTATCACTGCCATGCAATGTTCCTCAAGGGTCAATCCTATCTCCTATGCTTTATGCAATATACAGTCTGGTCCATATATATTGGGACATCGACACAATTCTCATATTTTGGGCTCTATACACCACCACAATGGATTTGAAATGAAACAAACAAGATGTGCTTTAAATGCAGACTTTCCGCTTTAATTTGAGAGTATTTACATCTAAATCAAGTGAACGGTGTAGGAATTAAAAACGGTTTTTATATGTGCCTCCCACTTTTTAAGGGACCAAAAGTAATGGTACAGACTAAACAATCCTAAATCAAACTTTTACTTTTTAATACTTTGTTGCAAATCCTTTTGTCAGTTACAGCCTGAAGTCTGGAACGCATAGACATCACCAGATGCTGGGTTTCATCCCTGGTGATGCTCTGCCAGGCCTCTACTGCAAATGTCTTCAGTTCCTACTTGTTCTTGGGGCATTTTCCCTTCAGTTTTGTCTTCATCAAGTGAAATGCATGCTCAATCGGATTCAGGTCAGGTGATTGAATTGGCCATTGCATAACATTCCACTTATTTTCCTTAAAAAATACTTTGGTTGCTTTTGCAGTATGCTTCGGGTCATTGTCCATCTGCACTGTGAAGCGCCTTCCAATGAGTTCTGAAGCATTTGACTGAATATGAGCAGATAATATTGCCCGAAACACTTCAGAATTCATCCTGCTGCTTTTGTCAGCAGTCACATTATCAATAAATACAAGGGAACCAGTTCCATTGGCATCCATACATGCCCACGCAATGACACTACCGCCACCATGCTTCACTGATGAGGTGGTATGTTTTGGATCATGAGCAGTTCCTTTCCTTCTCCAAACTCTTCTCTTCCCATCACTCTGGTACAAGTTGATCTTTGTCTCATCTGTCCATAGGATGTTGTTCCAGAACTGTAAAGGCTTTTTTAGATGTTGTTTGCAAACTCTAATCTGGTCTTCCTGTTTTTGTGGCTCACCAATGGTTTACATCTTGTGGTGAACCTTCTATATTCACTCTTGTGAAGTCTTCTCTTGATTGTTGACTTTGACACATATAGACCTATCTTCTGGAGAGTGCTCTTGATCTGGGCAACTGTTGTGATGGTGTTTTTCTTCACCAGGGAAATAATTCTTCTGTCATCCACCACAGTTTTCCGTGGTCTTCCGGATCCCTTTGGTGTTGCTGAGCTCTCCGGTGTGTTCTTTCTTAAGAATGTTCCAAACAGTTAATTTGGCCACACCTAATGTTTTTGCTATCTCTAAAATGGGTTTGTTTTGATTGTTTAGCCTAATGATGGCTTGCTTCACTGATAGTGGCAGCTCTTTGGATTAGATTAGAAATGCAAATGTCACAGCTGGAATCTACTCCTGACCTTTTACCTGCTTAATTGATGATGAAATAATGAGGGAATAGCCCACTCCTGTCCTTGAAATAGCTTTTGAGTCGATTGTCCCATTACTTTTGGTCCCTTAAAAAGTGGGAGGCACATATAGAAACCGTTGTAATTCCTACACCGTTCACCTGATTTGGATGTAAATACCCTCAAATTAAAGCGGAAAGTCTGCAGTTAAAGCACATCTTGTTTGTTTCATTTCAAATCCATTGTGGTGGTGTATAGAGCACAAAATATGAGCATTGTGTTAATGTCCCAATATTTATGGACCTGACTGTACATGCTACCACTGGGTGATATAATCAGACCTCATGGCCTGGTCTACCACTGCTATGCAGATGACCTGCTTTTTGCTCCATGTACTGAGAACCTAATACCAATCCTAAATGGTTGTCTAGCTGAGCTCCAGGGGTGGATGATGCCAGTTGGCTGTGATTCAGTCTTTGTGAAACATAATAGAAGCTCACCAGCAAAGGACAAGACTACAGCTTTACCAACCATCTGGATTTATGCTTTGGTGTTTGGTTTGAACATGTGCTGAATCTTTGTGTTGTCCTGGTATGTGGCTGACACAGACATCAGGTATCTGCCACATACAAATACTCATTCTTCCATCTGTGGACCATAGCCAGAATCAAGCACTTGATTCCCTCAGATGTTCGTAGACTACTGCAATGCCATCTACCTGGGTCACCCAGCAAAAGAATTACAGAGCTTGCAGCTAGTACAGAATGCAGCAGCCAAGCTGTTACCTAACCAGCCCGTTCCTGCCACATAACACCCATTCTCTACTCCCTTCACTGGCTGCCTGTAAGATGACAAATCTATTTTATAATTGGCTAACTGACCTTCCCAGCCCACATTACATGGTCCAAGGTACTAGAAGCAGCTTCTGCCTCCTTACTGCCCTGCTTGCTTGCTTCTACAGATGAAGGACTGTTACCAGCAGTACCAATAATCTCCTGTAATTTATTTAAGGGTCAAACTTTTAGTTTTGCAGCCCTGACCATGGAACTCACTGCCTTGCATAGTCCAAGAGGCCTCCACACTAGAGACCTTCACAAGCAGACTGATGACTGTTACGTTTTTCATTAATGTATTTACAGATGGGTCCTCCGTTATCTTGACTGTTTCTGCACCTAGACGGAGGTTTAGTCACACCTAGGCAATAGCTTAGGTTCCTGAGTTTAATCATGGACAGGCGCGATGAGGCATGACTGGATATTCAGCATGCAATACACATCTCCACCACTGGGTGGCTAATGCTTCACTAATCCAGTACTTTAGTTTGAATAGCAGCAGATTGATCTTCTGTACAAGCTCTGGCAAATGGTCAGTGACAACTGTAATGTTAATATACAGTCCTGTACTGCATAGTGTACACACAGATGGTGACCAATGGTCAGACGGACAGAGTAAAAAAGAAAAAATAGTTTATTCAGATGCAAACTAACATGTTAAAACACTTGTGTAAGCAGACGCAACTAATGTGTGAACACTTGTGTATGCAGACGCACCTAATGTGTGAAAGGAATAATGTAGCAAATTGACTTTACAGTATGTAAAGTGCACAAAATGAGCATCCGAGTCCCCTAATGGCATAAACAAACACCAATGGGAAGGAATCGCTCTTTGCAGTACTTTTACACATGAACTTGAGAATCTTCCATGCAGTGTTGTGGGCTAGCGATGAAGGCTCTCATCTGCCACGCTGAGAGTCCCGGGTTCGATTCCCAAAATGTCAGGTTATTTTTGTGTTCCCGTGACATCAACTTTATTATTATTTTTTTTCTGTGTAATCCATTGTAAAACATTCAAAGGAAGGGTGCACACAGGTTTCACACAAATCGGGGTAAATCTGCAGGAGTGACTCATTCGCTATCTAAAATACACAGCGGTAATGACCACCTATAGACATACCAGTAAATATAAATTAGTGTATTCTGACGCAACTAACTGTTCGAGCAACAGTACTGTAGATCGTCGGCGTTAGAGAATCTGTGTTGTACATTATAAGCTGTTCGTTCTAATTAGTACTCTAATAGAAAAAACTGTACAGAGATACTAAGGACAGTGATTTGGCATCCAGGAACTTAGGGATGAGCTTTTATTTCTCTCCATTATACTTAATACTACGGGATTTGGACGCTCACATATCCCAAACATCAATAGACCATACTGTACCTGTAACACGTTAGTTTGCATCTGTATATGCTGTACTATTTGCACCTGTACTGTATATACTGTTATAGACTGTATGACATACTGTAGCGTAATGAGACGCACCAGTAAAGTAGTTCTTACGCTGTAGTTCAGTATTGTATGTTAATGGAGACCACACGCTTGCGCATTGGTGATTTAAAAAAGCGACATCTGGTGGATGATCTTAGGTATTACACTCAAAGGTAACGCCAAACGCTCTGTGTGCCTTCCTACGACTAGGCGCGCCTCCTTGCGCCCAGGTACGCTGCGTATGCCTGATCGCGACTAACGCCTCAGCCAGCCAAGATAACGGAGGACCCGTCTGTATATTTAGTTCCTAAATAATACATCCCAAATGCTTAGGTCTTTTTTCTGCTGTTTATTTTGTATCTTGTGCTTTGTGTAAATGTGAATGTGTAATACCAGTTTGCACAATCTGTATTGCTGCACGACAATATGGCGGCCATTGGAACGTGTTTTCACTTCTAGTTTGCCTAACTTGTTGCAGACACTCATCTTGATCAGGAGTGTCGAGTGTTTTCTGATACAAGATCCTGTCCATATATACCCTGTACATTACCATGTGCATTAGAGTCACCCGGGTTCCATCTGCGGTGGTTTGTTGTATGTTACATCTATATGGTGCGGATACTCCCCTGTATGATTTCATAATAAAAGCTTTTGTCTGCATCTAATTATTGCATTAAAGCTTTTATTTTTTATTCTGTTTTATATTCCCGTCTGAGTAATTACACCATAATGTCTAATCTCGGAGTGGACCCCAGAAGATGTAAAGAAACCGTGTAAGTTTACCATCATTCTGTTTCGTGTAAGCATACAGGTTAGTGATGGCACGGTGGTCACTGACCGTCACATTCAGGTGGTATAATGGAAGTGGGAATGTCTGGGCTTATTCTAGTCTACTGCAGAAATAAAAAACTCAGCCTTTATCCTGCTTAAAAAAATTACAAAGCACATAAATCAAGCTTGGTAGGACAAGACAGTGTCCACATTAATGGTGGCACATCATATGGGCCCTCATTCCGAGTTGTTCGCTCGTAATTTTTTTTTTGCAACGGAGCGATTAGTCGCTAATGCGCATGCGCAATGTTCGCAGTGCATCTGCGCCAAGTAAATTTGCTAATAAGTTTGGTATTTTACTCACGGCTTTATGAAGAAATTTCTTCGTTCTGGTGATCGGAGTGTGATTGACAGGAAGTGGGTGTTTCTGGGCGGAAACTGGACGTTTTATGGGTGTGTGCGAAAAAACGCTTGCTTTTCTGGGAAAAACGCGGGAGTGTCTGAAGAAACGGGGGAGTGTCTGGGTGAACGCTGGGTGTGTTTGTGATGTCAAACCAGGAACGAAACTGACTGAACTGATCGCAGTGTAGGAGTAAGTCTCGAGCTACTCAGAAACTGCAAAGAAATTTCTATACGCAAATCTGCTAATCTTGCGTTCGCAATTCTGCTAAGCTAAAATACACTCCCAGAGGGTGGCGGCTTAGCGTGTGCAAAGCTGCTAAAAGCAGCTAGCGAGCGAACAACTCGGAATGAGGGCCATAGGCTGAAGACCCATGCTTCTGGTATATATGGCATAACTCACTCTTTGCCCACAAAAACCTTCCTTTCACCATTCACAATGTCCACCATTGCCCCTTAAGAAGGGACACAACTTTCCTTTGCTTGTTCCACCTCCTATCTACAGGGCCCAGGACCACCTTCATGTTTGTCAAGGGGCGCTTGGACCCCGAAACGTCGAATCACTTGTGTGTGAAATACACTTGAATCTCAAACAGACTTGGAGTGCCGCCTGCTTTGTTGTTTACTATATATATATATATATATATATATATATATATATATATATATATCTTTAGGATTGTTGAAGTATCTTCAATTTGTGATTTTGCTAAAATATGATAAAACCACAGGATATCTGCTTTTGGGAACTAATGTTTATTGGAATTTTGTGTGCTAAATCATATACACCCAGAATTGGGGATTAATCCCTGTTAGACAATTATATATAATCTGTGTGTTTCTCATTGAACTGAATTTTATGCATTATTGGGGATCAATCCCTGTTATATTATCATACTCAGCTATTGTACTTACATCACTGCCTGATTTCTTTTGCTCTCATTAGTATAACAATCAGCACAAATGTTGCTTAATGCTCTGTTCTTGTACCAACAATAATTCAGACATTTATGATATGCTCAAAATAATGTGTATGAGTATCCGCACACTGGAATTGACTGCACAGATTGGAGATTTAGCCACCTACGGTCAAACCGCACTGAGTATGCCCAATCTCGTCTGATCTTGGAAGCCATACACTGCAGGGCCTGGTCAGTACCCGGTTGCGAGACCACCAGGGAATACTAGGTACCGTAGGTATTTTATTCTCCAGTCATTTGTGTCCTTCCGATTTTCTGTGCAGATCCAGGTATTTAATTTCTACTTTCCTTTTCAATTGTGCTAGTCTGACAGGCTACAGCTGAACCCAACGGAGTTACCCTATTCCCAATTAAAAAAATTATCAATTAAGGAAATCTCTAGACCACTAAGGGAATAAAGATAAATTCGCTCATCTAAATCCTATCGCTCGAAATTGTAGCAATTATGCTTTGAAAAATTATTCATCTATATTTGCCTTCTCCCTTTCTTTTTAAGTATATCTCATAAAAGTTAAGTATTCATTTTCTCATATTTCATCATCTTATTAATTAATTTTTTCATAAGTGTGCCCTGGAAAAGATATATAGCTGCCTTTGTCTTTTTTCTCTTATAAAAGACCACACCCCTTATTATAGGATACTAGACATCGCCTTCCAACCTTTATCTGACCCTTCCTATCATGCAACGGCGAATCCCTTAGTCCTGGAACTGTTTAAACTATTGATACTCGCTGATGTGGTGCAAGGGAGTTATATCTAAAATGTACACTATTTGGGTTAAATATGTAATGTTCTAATAAACCTCTACGCGCTCACAAACTCCGTCGTAAATACCCATATCACGCGCAGGAGCGATCCTACGCAAATTGCGGATATGTGCACGCACGGCGGATTGAGTGCACGCGCAGCAGGCATGTGCATGGGGTTAGTACAGGGCATATGCATTACAATATTTTTCGACTTTGACATTTGTTAATACCAGGTATAAGATTGCATTGTACCTGGTGGGTTCCTCAATTAGTTGAACTAAGTAGTTATCATTAAGTGTGTTTAAGAACCTATTACCCCTAGCAGTATCACATGAATCGTTTTTCCAGTTTTTCTCTGGATATTTAAAATCTCCCATCACTACCATGTCTCCTACTCCTGCTGCTCTTTCAATTTGCTTCAGTAACAATTCCTCGTTAGATACATTAATACCAGGCGGCCTGTAGCATACTCCTAATACTACCTTTTTTATTCCCTTTTAGCCACATGCAATTTCTACCCCATAGCATCTCGACCGTATCTACAGTCTCCTCCTGCAAATCCTCCCATATATCAGTTTTTAAAAATGGTTTTACATAAAGGCACACCCCTCCACCCTTAAGTTGCCTTAAGTTTCTTGCCTAATTCCCTATAGTCTTTTTTTAAGGACATCCCACCTTCTGCTGACTTTGTCATTGGTGCCAACATGCACAAAGACCACCGGGTCTTTCCCAGCCCCTCCCAACAATCTATCTACCCGGTCCGCGATGTGCCGCACTAGAGCACCCGGGAGACAACAGACTGTACGGCGATCATGGTCCGGGTAGCAGATTGCTCTATCTGCCTTCCTGATGATAGAGTCCCCCTACCACCACCATCTGACTAGGTACCTCACTATCTTTTGTCCCAACTGTGCCAGAGGGGCTGCTCCTCTGGATGCTAGAGGGAGCAGTCCCCTCCTCCACCGTCATTTCCTCAGTATCATCCTCCGAATCTTCGTCCTGCCGTGCAAATTTATTCGGTTTGATAGTCCGAAGATGTCGAGGTCAACAAGTATCCAGCCAAGAGTCATTACCTTCACTATCTTTATGCACTACTTTCTCCGACTGATCCTCTCTGGTGAATACTGAGGAAAAAAATTGTTCAGTATTTCCGCTTTTATTTTATCATTGTTTATTAAAGCTCCCAATTCATCTTTTAATGGGCCTACGTTCTCCTTCTTTAACCTTTTACTGTTTATGTATTTATAAAACTTTTTAGGATTGCTATTACTCTCTCTAGCGATTTGCTTTTTGTTTACAATTTTTGCTGCGATTATTACTTTTTTGCATTTTTTATTGCATTCCTTGTAATGCTGGAATGACTCCTCCCCTCCATTAGATTTAAATGTTTTGAAAGCACGCTTCTTTTTAGCCATTGCTTCTTTGACCTCCTTATTAAGCCACATTGGTTTGTTTTTAGTACTCCTGCATTTACTGCTCATGGGAATGAATTTGTGAATATGAGCATGGGAATGAATTTGTGAATATTTCTATCAAGCAACCCTTTTAAAGCATCCCACATTACTGTTGTGTCTTTACCATGAAACAAAACTTCCCAATCAATCTCGTTTAGTGCCTGTCTCAGCATATTGAAATTAGCTTTTCTAAGGTTAAATGTTTTAGTTGTTCCCTTATAGCTGTTTCTTGATACTGATGTCGAATGTGATCATATAGTGGTCACTGTTTCCCAAAGTCTCCCCAACTTTAGTGTTTTATATAATGTCCACATTATTGGTAATAACTAGGTCCAGAATAGTTTTACCTCTAACCATGTAAAAACATCGATGTATATTTTATTTCTAAAATAATTAAGATCTGGTGTGGTCACAACACCCTCAACTGCATACCAATTATAATTTAATAATTCTCATTCGTAAAATTAAGTGTGCTGATTAGAATAATGTCCAGACCGGCAATATATTATGCCACAGATTCAGTCCGTAATAGGATCCTTTATATTAATTTACACCCAATGATAGAAGGACACCGGTGTTTTCATCCAGAAACTGTGCACCACAAATAAGTACAGTCACAGGTACCTTTGCTCACTCTGTCCCTTGTGCTTGTAATACGGGACCTGTTTGCAAGTTTGAGGAGCTTTAAGTGTGACCCGAGCGTCCCCGGAATTACACGGTGTAATGGACAACTGTTACCTGTGCGTTGTAGCGGTGTGGTGCATATGTGAAACAGCTTCTGTGTCCGTGCAGCAGGGTGAAGAAAGGTTTCCGTACGGGCAGCCCGACAGTTCTCACGAGGGGGCTAATACTGTTGCTCAACCCACTTCAGCAGTCAGCCGCCTCGCTACTCCGGCTTCCAAAGATCACTGTTCTCTCCGACACTGTGTGAATATAATTTCCACGATTTGCTCGTAGCAGGTGCCAAGTGCTCTGGAGATGCCGGGGGACGGTCTGGACAATTCAGCAGTCAGCAGTCACTTAAACAAGGAGTCCTAGACGCGTTTCGTAACATCCAGTTACTTCTTCCATAGGCGGTACCGCACCGGTGTCCTTCTATCATTGGGTGTAAATTAATATAAAGGATCCTATTACGGACTGAATCTGTGGCATAATATATTGCCGGTCTGGACATTATTCTAATCAGCACACTTAATTTTACGAATGAGCATTATTAAATTATAATTGGTATGCAGTTGAGGGTGTTGTGACCACACCAGATCTTAATTATTTTAGAAATAAAATATACATCGATGTTTTTACATGGTTATATGTTTAAATAAATATTTACAATTAAGAATGGTGTGGAACAATTAATTGGTTCTATAGCGCGACCTCTTTTCCATTTAAATCATAATTGCTTTATTGAAGCCATTAGAGACAGGCTTCTGGGGTCTGACGAAATAGAACCATTTTTCTTATGATCACAAGGTGGCAGAATTTTATACAACATTTATCATTTATATCGCTTGCGCCATCAGGTATAATCTTTTCTAGTTTTACCTCTAGTTGGGTCCTCGACTAATTGAGTCAAGTATAGATCCTTTAATGTATTTAAGAACCTGCTGCTCCTAGTTTTTACACAAGAATCGTTACTCCAATTTATATCAGGATAGTTAAAATCCCCTAACACTAGGATGTCCCCCATTCCCGCAGCTTTTTCAGTTTGATGTAAGAGTTGTTCCTCGTCATGTACACTAATATCTGGTTACTTGTAGCACGTGCCAATGACTAGTTTCTTTACCTCTGTGCCCCCACTTGTGATCTCACCCCATAGCGACTCCACGTTATCTCCAGCCTCCCCGAAAATACCCTCTATTAAGTTTGGTTTTAGAGATGGTTTAGGAAAGAGACATACCCCTCCTCCCCTTTTGGTAGCCCTGTCCCTCCTGAAAAGAGAATATCCCTCCAAATTCGCAACCCAGTCGTGAGAGTCGTCCCACCATGTTTCCGTAATACCTATAATATCATACTGAGACTTTGATACAAGCCATTCCAATTCCCCCATTTTACCCGATAGGCTTCTTGCATTCACAAGCATACATCTTAGCTTAGCCTCTCCATTACCCGTGTTTTAGTGGTATCTTATCTATATTTACAAGAGCCTTTCTAGACTTACCTTTACTGACTGTTATTCTACTCCCTCCCTTTCCACCCCATCATGCTTAATACAGACTTCCTCACTACTATCTCTATCTGACCTATTAAGACTTTCTAACCCCCCCCCTGATGTTAGTATCCTCCCTTATGCTATGCACATTACATTCTATATACCGTATTGCTGAGCCATATACGTCATTAGGTGATAAATTGGGAATATCTTGGGCAATACCTGTGTCAGTATTTCCGGTGTCAATACCCATGCAAATACCCTTGCCATCTGACCTTATGCTCCCTACTTCTCCACCCCCAAATTGTTCACTACCCCCATCCTTACTGCTCTCCCTAATTAACCCGCAGCTTCTAGCTAAACCCTCCCCCCAGGCTCTTAGTTTAAAAGCTCCTCCAACCTTCTAACCATCCTGCCCCCCAGCACTGCAGCCTCCTCCTCATTCAGTTGCAATCAATTGCGACAAAGATGGCGCCTGACTGAGAAGTCCGCCCAGTATTCCAGGAACACAAACCTTCCTACATCAGTCTCTAAGCCACACATTTACCTCCCTAATCTCCCTCTGCCTCCCTGGGCTAGCGCATGTCACTGTTAATATTTCAGATAATATTACCCTAGATGTTGTCACAACTGAGGGCCTGAGCTGACGGGAGGCAGCCTCAGTTGTAGGGGCTGAGATGTACCGGAACCTGGGAGGTTGTATCAGACCCCTGGACATGTAAGTAACATGAATAATAACTGCCCGAAGGCGTGACCACGACAACTTAGATAAAAGTCAATGATGTTTATTATGACAACTCCGCATCACAGCAGCAATAAAAGAAAACGTAAAAGTCAGCAAAGAATAAATACAGTTCCTGAGTACTACAGCATGGCAGGAGCCACAGGGCACTGGTAGTGTGAGATAGTTCTTATGATCTTCTAGATGGAAAGTCCTTACCAGGCCCGGCTGTAGCAATGGAGATAACCCAGGATTGTACCAGCTGGTGTTCCAGGAAGAGCTGGGTTGCTGAAGGTAAAACAGCTGCTGTGGATACTGGCTGGAACCAGACTGTTGTTAGCACGGAGTGGATACTGGCTGGAACCAGTTAAATAATAAATGAACTTTGGGAGCGATGAAATGTGAACTGAAATGTAGAACTTGAGAGCGGAGAAATAATAATTCCGGTGGAGAGTGGTAAAGTGTAGAAAGGACACCGGCCCTTTAAGGGAAGCTGTACTCTGCTGGAAGCTGAGGCTGGAAGCAGGTAGTGTTGTAGCTGGAAACAGATGAATCCACAATGGATTGGAGAGTCAGGCTACACCGCAGGTGGAATGCTGGTGCGGGTCTCTATGGTGGAAGTCTTGAGACAGGAGCTGGAACCTGGAAGACAATCATAGAAGAGAGACAAACAGGAACTAGGTTTGACAACCAAAGCACTGACGTCTTCCTTGCTCAGGTACAGCTTACTTATACCTGCAGCAAGGAAGGGGTTGGCTAGGCAATTATGCAAATCAACAACACAGACAGCAGATTGGTGGAAATGATCAGATGACAGAATCCAAGACGGCTGCGCCCATGCAGACACTTGGAAGGAAGTTTGGTTTGTAATCCATGTGGTCTGGGAAACAGTAATGGCGGCGCCGGCCACCGGAGACAGGAGACGCCAGGCTGATAGATGCACATTTAACCACGCGGGCACAGCGGAGGCCGCGGCTGATGAAAAGACCACTCTGCATGTGGAAACTCAGGAACAGCGGAATCCGGTCCTGGAACGCTGAGCCCGCCTTAGGAGGCATCTGAAGGGTAAGTAATGGCGTCCAGATACCCGGATCGTGACAGCACCCCCCCCTTTAGGAGTGGCCCCAGGACACTTCTTAGGCTTTAAAGGAAACTTTGCGTGGAAATTTCGGACCAAGGCAGGAGCATGGACGTCAGAGGCATTGGTCCAAGAGCGTTCTTCAGGACCATAGCCCTTCCAGTCAATGAGATACTGAAGTTGACCGTAACGGTGACGTGAGTCCAGGATCTTGGCCACTTCATACTCAATGCCTCGTTGAGTTTGGACTTTCGGAGTTGGTGGAAGTGAGGAATGAAACCGATTCAAGATTAGCAGTTTCAACAGGGAAACATGGAATGTCCTGGGTATTTTTAAGAAGGGAGGTAACTGGAGTCTGTAAGCAACAGGATTGATGACTTGATCAATTTTAAAAGGACCGATGTAGCGAGGTGCAAACCTCATACTGGGAACTCTTAACCTCAAATTCTTCGTGGATAACCATACCCGATCACCCACCTTGAGAGCAGGAACTGCGCGACGCTTCTTATCCGCAAACTTCTTGTACCTGAACGATGCCTTGAGCAGAGCAGATCGTACGCTCTTCCAGATATTGGCAAACTGATGCAAGGTGATATCCACTGCGGGAACAGAAGTTGCTGGAAGCGGTTGGAACTCAGGGACTTTAGGGTGGAATCCAAAGTTGGTGAAGAATGGTGTTGAGGAAGATGAAGAATGATACTGGTTGTTATGACAGAACTCGGCCCAGGGAAGTAATTGAACCCAGTCATCTTGAGAGGAGGACACATAGATGCGGAGGAAGGCCTCCAAGTCCTGATTCACCCTCTCAGTTTGACCATTGGTCTGAGGATGGTAAGCCGTGGAAAACTTTAACTTGACTTGGAGGACTTGACATAAACTTCGCCAGAATTTGGCTGTGAATTGAACTCCTCGATCTGAGATAATTTCTTCTGGAAGACCGTGGAGTCGGAAGATCTCTTGTATGAATACTTGAGCCAACTTGGAAGCTGACGGAAGACCGGTGAGAGGAATGAAGTGTGCCATCTTGGTGAACCGGTCAACTACCACCCAGATGGTATTGAACTTGTTGCACATGGGCAAATCTGTAATAAAATCCATCGACAAATGGGTCCATGGTCGACGGGGAACAGATAGTGGAACCAGTTGCCCCGCAGGCGACTGGCGGGATACTTTATGTTGAGCACACTTTGGGCAAGATGCAATAAACTCCAAAACGTCCTTTTTCAGAGTTGGCCACCAATAGGACCTAGAGATAAACTCCAGGGTTTTTTGGATACCTGTATGTCCGGCAAAACGGGAAGCATGGGCCCAATGCATGAGCTTCTTCCTTAGTGTCGGCTTCACAAAACTTTTCCCTGATGGGGGCGTAGAGTCCATCCCTACCGTGGAGAATGCCAACGGATTTATAATAGGATGCTTGTCTGAAGACTCTGACTCATTTTCTTGCTCCCATGAGCGGGAAAGGGCATCGGCCTTGCGATTCTGAGAGCCCGGACAGAACTGGAGTTTAAAGTCGAACCTGGAAAAGAAAAGTGCCCATCTGGCCTGACGAGGGTTGAGACATTGTGCGCCTTTTAGATATAGAAGGTTCTTGTGGTCTGTAAGGATGGTGATTGAATGAGAAGCTCCCTCCAACAGATATCTCCACTCCTCTAGAGCGAGCTTGATGGCTAGCAACTCCTGGTCGCCAATGGCATAGTTGCGCTCCGCTGGGGAGAACTTCCGTGAGAAGAAACTGCAAGGATGTAAATGACCATCTTTAGCCCTCTGAGATAACACCGCTCCTACTCCAACGGAGGAGGCATCCACCTCTAAGATGAAAGGAGAGTCGATGTCAGGCTGTTTCAGGACAGGTGCAGAGATGAACCTCTGTTTTAAAAGATGAAAAGCTTGCATGGCTTCTTCAGACCACTTGGACGGGTTAGCACCCTTCTTGGTGAAAGCAGTAATAGGCGCCACAATGGTGGAAAAGTCTCGTATAAACTTTCGGTAATAATTGGCGAACCCTAAGAACCTCTGGACCCCTTTGAGGGTTAAGGGTACCGGCCAATTCTGGATTGCTTGTAGTTTCTCAGGATCCATCTCTAGTCCGGAACCGGACACAATGTACCCTAGAAACGGAATGGACTTGACTTCAAAGACGCATTTCTCTAATTTGCAGTAGAGATGATTGACACGGAGACGGGACAGAACCTCCTTTACCCAGAAACGATGTTCCTCTAAATCGTTGGCAAAAATGAGGATATCATCTAGATAGACCACGACATGACGGTATAGAATGTCTCTGAAGATCTCATTGACGAAATGCTGGAAGACAGCTGGAGCATTGCTCAATCCGAAGGGCATGACGAGGTACTCATAATGTCCGTCACGGGTGTTAAATGCGGTCTTCCACTCGTCACCCTCACGGATCCGGATGAGATTGTATGCACCTCTCAGGTCCAGCTTTGTAAAGATGGTAGCTCCGCTAACTCTGTCAAAGAGCTCAGTAATCAGGGGTAAAGGATAGCGGTTCTTGATGGTAATGTCGTTCAAACCTCTGTAGTCGATGCACGGCCGCAGACCACCATCTTTCTTCTTTACAAAAAAGAAGCCTGCGCCGGCTGGAGAAGAAGAAGGTCGAATGAACCCCTTTGCTAGGTTCTCTTTAATGTATTCCTCCATAGAATGTGTCTCGGGGAGAGACAACGGATAAGTTCGGCCTCGAGGTGGAACCTTCCCTGGAACGAGATCAATCGGGCAGTCCCATTCTCTATGAGGAGGAAGGATATCAGCAGAAGCTTTACTGAACACATCCGTGAAATCTTGATATGGAGGAGGTGGAACATCAGACGACCTGGGGGAGGAAGAACAGACAGGCAACACTTTAAACAAACATGTCTTAGTACAGGAGGAACCCCATGCCAGGATTTGCGTAGTCGTCCAATCAATTGTAGGATTGTGAAGACGGAGCCATGGAAGGCCCAGGACCACAGGATGTGTGGCTCTTGGAATCACTAAAAATGAAATAAGTTCGGAATGAAGAACTCCCACTCTCAGACGAACTGGTAGAGTCCTTAGAGAAATAACTGTATCAAAAATTTTACTGCCATCCACAGCAGTTAAGGAAAAGGACGAAGGAAGTCTCTCGGTGGGTAGGGACCACCGTTTAACATAGGCTTCAGTAATAAAGTTCCCAGCTGCTCCGGAATCCAGGAGGGCAATGACGTTCTGATAACGTTGAGCAACTTGAAGCGAGACTGGGAGGTTACAATCTTGAGGAGATGGAGAGGAGATCATTACTCCTAGCCGGCCCTCTCCTTGGCGAGCTAGGATTTGGAGTTTCCCGGACGTTTGGGACAGGCATTAATGGTGTGAGACGGAGCTGCACAATACAGACAGAGAAACTCGGAGAGACGTCTTCGGCGCTCAGCAGGAGTTAAACGGGAACGGACAATTTGCATGGGTTCATCTGTAGTTGGTGACAGTTAGCGAGGAGGAGGAGTAGAAGATTTTGGAGCAGATGATCTTCCACGCTCAGTTGCTCTCTCTCTGAAACGTAAGTCAACTTTCGTACAAAGTGAGATTAGCTCATCTAACTTGGAGGGTAAGTCTCTGGTAGCTAACTCATCTTTAATACGCTCGGATAAACCATGCCAGAATGCAGCATACAGGGCCTCGTCGTTCCATGCCAGTTCGGATGCCAGGATCTGGAACTGTATAAGATATTGTCCTACAGTACGTGATTCCTGGCGTAAACGGAGAATCTCAGACGAAGCTGAAGTTACCCGGCCTGGCTCGTCGAAGATGCGCCTGAATGTTGACACAAATGCAGTGTAAGAAGATAGCAGGGTGTCGGACCTCTCCCATAACGGTGATGCCCAATCAAGGGCTGAGCCACTGAGAAGAGAAATAATGTAGGCAATTTTTGTACGGTCACTGGGAAAATTGCCAGGTTGTAGCTCAAACTGAATCTCACACTGGTTGAGAAATCCCCTGCAGAATCTTGGAGATCCGTCAAATTTTGCTGGCGTTGGAAGATGAAGACGTGGAGCAGAAATGGGTAAGGTGGGTGGGGTTATAGCTGGAGTCACTGTGGTTGACGCACCAGACGCGCCTGATCCACGGAGAGTTGTCTGAATCCCATCCAGCCGAGTAGAGAGATCCTGGAGACAGCGGATGATGTGGCCCTGTGCAGCCTCCTGATGTTCTAGTCGGGCTGCCAGTTCTTGCATCGGCCTGGCCGCTTGATCCTGGTCTCCGGCTGGATTCATTAGGTCAGTGCTTACTGTCACAACTGAGGGCCTGAGCTGACCGGAGGCAGCCTCAGTTGTAGGGGCTGAGATGTACCGGAACCTGGGAGGTTGTATCAGACCCCTGGACATGTAAGTAACATGAATAATAACTGCCCGAAGGCGTGACCCCGACAACTTAGATAAAAGTCAATGATGTTTATTATGACAACTCCGCATCACAGCAGCAATAAAAGAAAACGTAAAAGTCAGCAAAGAATAAATACAGTTCCTGAGTACTACAGCATGGCAGGAGCCACAGGGCACTGGTAGTGTGAGATAGTTCTTATGATCTTCTAGATGGAAAGTCCTTACCAGGCCCGGCTGTAGCAATGGAGATAACCCAGGATTGTACCAGCTGGTGTTCCAGGAAGAGCTGGGTTGCTGAAGGTAAAACAGCTGCTGTGGATACTGGCTGGAACCAGACTGTTGTTAGCACGGAGTGGATACTGGCTGGAACCAGTTAAATAATAAATGAACTTTGGGAGCGATGAAATGTGAACTGAAATGTAGAACTTGAGAGCGGAGAAATAATAATTCCGGTGGAGAGTGGTAAAGTGTAGAAAGGACACCGGCCCTTTAAGGGAAGCTGTACTCTGCTGGAAGCTGAGGCTGGAAGCAGGTAGTGTTGTAGCTGGAAACAGATGAATCCACAATGGATTGGAGAGTCAGGCTACACCGCAGGTGGAATGCTGGTGCGGGTCTCTATGGTGGAAGTCTTGAGACAGGAGCTGGAACCTGGAAGACAATCATAGAAGAGAGACAAACAGGAACTAGGTTTGACAACCAAAGCACTGACGTCTTCCTTGCTCAGGTACAGCTTACTTATACCTGCAGCAAGGAAGGGGTTGGCTAGGCAATTATGCAAATCAACAACACAGACAGCAGATTGGTGGAAATGATCAGATGACAGAATCCAAGATGGCTGCGCCCATGCAGACACTTGGAAGGAAGTTTGGTTTGTAATCCATGTGGTCTGGGAAACAGTAATGGCGGCGCCGGCCACCGGAGACAGGAGACGCCAGGCTGATAGATGCACATTTAACCACGCGGGCACAGCGGAGGCCGCGGCTGATGAAAAGACCACTCTGCATGTGGAAACTCAGGAACAGCGGAATCCGGTCCTGGAACGTTGAGCCCGCCTTAGGAGGCATCTGAAGGGTAAGTAATGGCGTCCAGATACCCGGATCGTGACAGATGTCCTTGCCTTAAGTTTTTTGCCTAAGTCCCTATAGTCTTTCTTAAGGACATCCCACCTACCACTAACTTTGTAATTGGTGCCAACATGCACCAAAACCGCTGGGTCTTTACCAGCCCCTCCCAACAATCTATCTACCCTGTCCGCGATGTGCCATACCGAGCACCCGGAAGACAACAGACTGTATGGAGATCACGGTCCCGGTAGCAGATTGCCCTGTCTTCCTGATAATAGAATCCCCTACCACCACAATCTGACTACGTACCTCATTATCTTTTTTCCCATCTGCACTGGAGGGACCGCTCCTCTGGATGCTAGAGGGAACTGTCTCCTCTGGTTCTGTCATTTCCTCACTGCCATCCTCAGAATCTTTGTCCAATTGGGCAAATTTATTGGGGTTTGGTAGATCGGAGATATCATGTCTTCCCCTCCCCCTTTTTTCCTTCTAACTGTGACCCAGCTGTCTTCCTGATCTTCCTCATCTACCAGTGATCCCCCTGCAACTGTTAGGCGCCGGGGTCCGCTTGTCCGCGCGGCCCGGCGCCTAGCAACTAGGGAAGCCGTGCGTGTTCAGCCGCCGGCTCCCTAGCAACGCTAGACGCCGGGCGCGCTGAGCCGCACGGACCCTAGCAACAGGGACGCCACTGGCGGACCGCGTTCCCCGTTGCTGGGCTTAATGAACAAGCACATACATCTGTCCTCCGGCCGTGCAGCAAGGCAGCTGCACGGCATTTATTCCAATCAGGCTCTAAGCAGCTGATTGGAGGACTCCCTGTTAAGTACCTTCCCAGGGCTTCTCACAGACGCCGGTAACAGCTTCCTGCATACTGCTTTGGTTTGCTGAGAGTCTGTTTCCAGTCCTGCTGTATCCGGTCATTCCTGTCCTCAAAAGTCCTGTATTCGGGAGTTGTCATCTCATCCCAGGAAGTCGTTTTGTTCCCTGGAGTCCTGACTGATCACCGTTTAACATCGAGTGGTGTTTCGTGAGTTGCGGCTCTGCCCTGTGTTGCGGCTCAGCCGCTTTATCTTTATATCTTCTGTTGTTGGAGCATTTGCGGAGGGTTCCGCTTCCACAAGTCCTCTCTTGAACTCGGCGGTGCCGGGTAGGAAAGTGGACAAGTGGATATTTTGGTTGTCCTTTTCTCTGGCGGTTTTTCCGCACATATTCTAGTTTTGAGTTAGCTTGTAGCCCCTGGCCTGGTTGTTTAGTCAGAGGGCCCCTTGTTATCACCCTGTCTCGGATTTCCCTTTGTCTCTCACTAAGACTGGGGGGCATCGGAGTTGGGCAGACATAATCCGCCCTTCAAACGCGGCTGCCATGGGCTCAAGCAACCATAGTCTCGCAGGGGATTTCTGACAGCATGGGCGAGACAACGGAGTTAGGGCGCAAGGGGCTATTTTCCATTCCCGCTCCCTTTCCCAGCATCTCGTTCCAGTGCTCCGGTCCTCGCAATAAGATCTCCTCAGACCAGAGTGCTGGAATCATAACATTATTACCGGCCATACCAAAAAATTAAAATTAAACAGGGCTTTAATTTTTTGCCTCTCATTCAGTTTTTGTTAAAAATTTTTGGCCTCATGAATCCGACAGGTGTAGGGCCAAATCCTGGCCAGTTCTTAGTCAATCAGATTCAAGAACTTACTCAGATGGTTCAGGATCTTTCGCTTCGGGTGAGGTCGCAGGAAGATCTTTTGCGAGCCTTCCTAAAGGTAGTCCCTGAACCAAAGATGCATTTGCCTGACCGTTTTTCTGGCGATAGAAAATGATTTTTTAATTTTAAGGAATCCTGTAAACTTTATTTCCGTTTAAGACCCACTTCCTCAGGTACTTAATCTCAGCGGGTTGGGATTATTATTTCTTTACTCCAGGGGGATCCTCAGACCTGGGCATTCGGTTTAAGGGCAGAGGATCCTGCATTGTTGTCAGTAGACGCTTTTTTTTAAGTCTCTAGGGCTTTTGTATGATGACCCGGATAGAGAGGCGTCTGCTGAAAGTCAGTTGCGCGCTCTCAAACAGGGTAGAAATCCTGCAGAGGTTTATTGTACTGAGTTTTGCCGTTGGTCGAACGACTGTGGCTGGAATGACCCAGCCCTACGCAGTCAGTTTCGCCTTGGCTTATCAGAGTCTATAAAAGACAGTCTCCTCCAGTAACCCGCTCCTGAGACTCTCGATAAACTCATGGAGCTTTCTATTAAGATTGATCGTCGTCTCAGAGAGCGGAGGGCTGAAAGAGGAACACCTGTAAGGTCAAGTCCGTGTGTTTATTCCATTCCAGAAGACGTAGAGGAGCCCATGCAGATGGGTCTCTCCCGGCTGTCTCCAGAGGAAAGAGCCAGAAGGCAAAATTCCGGTCTTTGTTTGTACTGTGGTGGTAAGGGACATTTTGCTCGTAACTGTCCGAACAAGTCGGGAAACGCTTTGACCAGGTGAATTGTGAGGGGGTTCACCTAGGTCTGCAGCTTATCTCCTCGAATAACTCTTTTAGTCCCAGTTAAAGTTTCCTTTGGCAGCCCAAGTTCTTTGGTGTCGGCTTTTGTCGACAGTGGAGCTGCAGGAAACTTTATGGATTTAACTTGGTCTAAGGCCTTAGACATTCCTCAGTTACCATTGGGTAGGTGTGTCACCATGCATGGCTTAGATGGGAGTCCGCTTTCCAATGGGGTTATTTCTCACCGTACACCTCCCGTGCTACTTACAGTAGGAGCTTTACATTCCGAAAAAATTGAGTTCTATCTTACACATTGCCCAGCAGTTCCAGTTGTTCTGGGTCACCCTTGGCTGGCCTTTCATAATCCCACCATTGATTGGCGGTCCGGGGAGATTTCACAATGGGGTACTTTTTGTGGTAAGGAATGTATTTAGTTTCCAGTCAGAGTAGCAGCTATCATTCCAGAACTCATTCCTGTGGAATACCAGGAGTTTGCCGATGTTTTCTCCATAGGTAATGCGGACATTCTGCCTCCCCATCGGCCTTATGATTGTGCTATTGAGCTAATTCCTGGTGCCGCATTGCCAAAGGGAAGATTATATGCATTGTCCGGGCCAGAAACTTTGGCTATGAATGACTATATTCAGGAGAGCTTACAGAAAGGTTTTATTAGACCATCAAAATCCCCTTTAAGTGCTGTTTTTTTCTTTGTGGGGAAGAAGGATGGCTCGCTTAGACCATGCATTGATTTTAGAGCCCTGAATAAGATCTCAGTCAAAAACACCTATCCTTTGCCGTTGATTTTTGTACTATTTGATCAGTTACGTTCTGCTGTGATTTTTTCTAAAATTGACCTGAGAGGAGCTTACAACCTCATCCGAATTAAATCTGGAGATGAGTGGAAGGCGGCTTTCAGTACTCAGTCAGGTCACTACGAATACCTGGTGATGCGGTTCGGCCTGTCTAATGCTCCAGCAGTTTTTCAAGACCTCATAAATGATGTGCTCCGTGACTTCCTAGGGAAATTCGTGGTCGTTTATTTAGACAACATCTTGATTTTTTCTGAATTGATGGAACAACATATCACCCAGGTGCGTCTGGTTCTTCAAAAGTTACGTGAGAATTATTTATATGCCAAGCTGGAGAAGTGTGAATTTCACGTCACGGAAGTATCTTTTTTAGGGTACATAATTTCCTCTCAGGGATTTTGCATGGAACCCAAGAAGCTTCAGGCC